>NC_077227.1:755078063-755193063 GCF_027887165.1 Monodelphis domestica | reverse complement strand
CCGCTGGCAGTAGATAGAGTTGTGGATGGAGGAAGGGGAAAAGTAGAAACAAAGGAAGGAGGGCTGGAGACCAGGTTCACAGACAACACCCTGTTCTTCACTGGCCAAGGGTGGGGTGAGAAAGGGGAGGGGACAGAGTTTATAAGCCCAACATTTCAGGAGGTTTAGCACTTGAGGGTTAGGTGAGGGAACTGCGGGACTACAAGAAATTCACTTCATTTCCTAGGGTCTCAGTTTCCTCCTCTGTAAAATGGGCAGTAACTATCACCACCACCAAAAAGCATTTAAAAAACATTTGCACAAAAAAATTATGTGAAAAATCACAAACTCCACACTGTTTACAATTTGTTTAAAATATGCAAATAATATATGTTTACTAATATAAACATTTTTTGCTTTTGAGTTATTTTAGATTTGTTTTACTTGGATACTTTTTTCTCGATTTTGTGGCTGTTTTTTTTTAAAATGCAATCATAGTATGTATTATTCTTATTCTCTTTTCTTTTCTTCTCTTTTTCATCTCTTCATATATTCCCTTATTTTCTTTATAATTTCCAATATTTGCCATTTTTAATAACATAATATAATCGATTACATTTAAATATCACAATCTATTCAGTTATTTTCCCCAGTCATTGAATTTGTGTTATTTCCAGTTATTTTGTCGTTATGGAAAAAAGTGCCCATGAATATTTTCACACATACAAAGCTTTTTACCCTTTAAATAATGCCCTTAGGACATAATCTTAGTAATGACATCCTTAGGCCAACTAGCATGAACAGCTTTATAGCTCTTAATGTATATTCCCATTTTATTTTCTATAAAAACAATTCACAGCTTCTCTAGCAATTAATAGTCAGCCCATTTCTCTACTTTCCTATCAGCATTTAATTTGATCAGCTTAACCTGTCTGGTTCTCAGTTAGCCTACAATGCATTATTAGGGCCATATCAAATGAGATGGGTCCTTAGGTAGGAAACACAATCTGTTGCCAGGACTATACTCTTTCCAAAACAATGTCTTTCCAGCTTCATCATACCCAGTGGAACTTTTGTTCCAATGCTACAACCCCTCAGGAATGTAGGATTACCTTCATTGTATAAAAGATAATTTAAATTCACAATTGTATGATGGGTTTTAAAGTAAAACTTTTCCTGGAATATTTATACTCTTTAAACTATTATGGTCCCACCAGAAACCATGTTTGAGTTATGTGTATGCTCAGGCTTATACTGACTATTAGCTTCATGTAGGTATATAGGGACACTCCAGATATCTATCATATTTAGCTTATCTAAGGTTCTATTCATCTCTTTAACTTCTTTCTTATGTATCTTTTGGTTAGATTTTGTCTAGTTCTGAGAGGGGAAAATTAAACTCCCCTGCTATTATTATTTTGTTATCTATTTCCATTTATATCTCATTTAGTTTTTCTTTTAAAAATCTGGACACTATGCCTAAGTGTATACGAGTCCATACTGCAAATACTTCATTATCCTCCAACATAATATAGTTACCTTGTTCATTCTTTCCAATTATATCCATTGTCAGAGATCATAACTACTACCCCTGCCTTCTCTGGATCAGCTAAGGCATAGAATATTCTGCTCTAGCTCCTCACCTTCACTTTCTGTGTCTCTCATTTTCAGAGCATTTCTTATAAACAACACATTGCCAAGTTCTGTTTTAAGATCCTTTTTTGCAATCCAGTTTCTTCCCATGGGTGAATTCATCCCATTTACATTTAATGTCATAGCTACTAGCTGTGCATTTCCAGCTACTCTTTTCCTCCTCGCTGGTTGTCCTCCTCTTTCTTTCTGCTGTGTCCCTCCTCAGATGTACAATTGTCTTTGACCAAAATCTTGCCAATTCACACCTCTTTCCAAAGTCCTCCCTTATCCTCCCCCATTGCCCATCAGTTCCAAATTGGCCCACTTTTCCAAAGGTCCTTCCTTTGCCTCTTCCCTCTTTTTTTTATTTCTTATTCTATTCACCTTTCCAAAAATCCCTTCATTATCCCCTCAACTATGCTCTCCTATTTCTTCATATTAGTTTGTCTAAACGGTTATGATTAAAATCTCAGGAGATAATATATAAATTTATAATTATTTATTAGTAAAAGTTGGAGAGAGAGAGAGAGAGAGAGGGAGATCTGGGTTTGAGTTTCCAACTGTACCATTCACTCGTGTGTTGACCACAACTAGGGTTGTGTCTTCATTGGCTGGGGTTGAAGTAGATCATGTAATATCTGACTGGCAGAACTGGGACTGATCCTCTCATTTTACAGGGGTGCAAACTAAGGCTCAAAAGGAGGCCCTTTGAAGCATCCACATGCTAGGAGTCTCTCTGAAGGGCTGGCATGTGGAAGGGAAATTATGCTTATTCTACTTTGCCCCGAAGGGCAGAACTAGGAGCAGTGGACCTGGTGTGTGTGTGTGTGTGTGTGTGTGTGTGTGTGTGTGTGTCGGAGGGGGGATGGCAGTGAGCAATAGGAAGAAAAGTTGTAAGGAGAAAGATTTTAATTTGGAGAATTTTCATGGAATCTTGCTCAGTCATAAGTGCGATTGGCTGTCTTAGAAGGCACTGAGCTTCCCATCCCAACAAAGCTAGAAAATGAGCCAGTGATCGCAGGGAGCCAACAGGGCTCCATCGAGAACAGGTCGTGCCAGTAGAACCATATTCTGGTTGGGGACAGGATTACTGAACTGAGCAGACCGAGAGAATTCTGCAGATCCAGTTTGCCCAGATTTTATGCAGCCTGTGATGGTTCTGGAGAAGGCAGAGAGGCTCTGGCTAGAAGGGAGCAGAACGGGATGGATTCAGGACTCCACACGGCCCCTGGTCCAAGCTCTGCTTCTTCTTCACCCCAGCGGCCATGCGGGGAGACCCTGGTCATGGCTGGGCCGTGGGGCTCCGGGGGAGGCCAGGGCAGCCTACAGAAGGCCTCAGGCGCTTCCTCAATGGCTCCACATGGAGCTGCACAGGGTCATAGAAAAGCCTAGAACTTCTCTGAATATATTTGCAGACACCGTGTTATTAGTGCCAAGCCTGGTTGAAGAGTCTTTGGCAAGTTGCTCTTCCTTCCCCGGTTCATTCATGACAAGTTTCTGAAGCAGCCAAAGGATCTTTCCATTTATATAATTCTCAATGAGGCGCAGGGCAAGCGAGGAAAAGCGGCTATTCTGATTCACGTGAGGGAATGTCCGTTATCGTTAGAAACAAACTGTAAAGCGTCTCGGACAGCCGTGTGGTTGTCCCAGTGTGTCTGTTTTCCAATCCCCACCTCCACTCTACTGCAAGATGGGAGAGACGTCGGGGCAGTGGGTGCTAATGGAAGAGCCCTGGTAAGTCCCAACTCTGCTAACTCACATTTCCCCATCTCTAGAAAGTTGAAGCTGGAATCGGTGATCTGGAACATCCCTTCAGCCTCTGGACTCTGAACCTTGCCTCCATTACTTACCCCCAGTGTGACCTTGGACAATCCACCTACCCTCTCTGGACCTCAGTTTCCTCATCTGTAAAATGGGGGGTTTGGGCTGGATAGCTGCTCAGGTCTCTTTCCGTTCTAAATCCTTGATCACATGGGAAAGCCCAAGCTGTTTTTTCCTATGACTAGCTTAGTGACATCAATGCATATAAAAATATAAATGACTTTTCAGTCTCTATTTGCTAAGGAGGGGGAAGAGGGAGCAGCTTTTATAACCGGATTCAAAGGAAGGCCTCCATCCCCATAGTAAGAAAAGTGAAGCCCTAAAATAGCCCTCCCCGATGTTCCATCAAAGAACCCCGACCCCGAGCAGAGAGAGGGGCTCGCAGGGGGTCGAGAGGCAGAAATGGTCCCTCTTTGTCCTTCTGTCTCCTTCCCTCCCTCCCAGTGCAGGGAGGACGATTCAGAAACAAGAGTTTGAGACTCCATCAATGCCTTTAGTGATCTGAAAAGAGCGTTAGCTCCGGAACCAGGGGATGAAGCCCCAATTCCTACTCCATCACTCACTGCTGCGTGACCTTGGGTAGGTCCTTAACTTCCCCTAGCCTCAGCTTCCTCATCTGCAGAATAGGAAAAACGGTTCTTGGACCCTGACCTCAGCATGTTGCTGGGAAGAAGCCACTCCATCCCTGGCCTCGGTGCCTCCTCCTGGGAGGTTCAGGTCGGGTGGCCTCCTGGGAAAGCCTTTCCTGCCTCTCCCAGTGAGCACCCTCTCCCCAAGTGTCTGCACCAATCCCTTCCTTCAGTAAGTCAGCTCCAGAGGGAGGGCAGGAGGGCTCCTTTTGTGTCTAAACATTCCCAAAACACCTTCCTCAGGCCAGTCCTCAGAAGGGTTCTGGGTCAGTCCTGGGCCTTGGTGGGGGAGGGAGAGGGATGGAAGCATAAAGATGAGTGAGCAAGAAAGATAGCCTGTGCTGGAGGAGCGGCAGGTTCTTATTAAAGAAGATTAAGGAAAGGCATTTTCCTTCGGAAACTGTATTATTTTACTAATGATCTCCTGCCTGTTAACTGCTAGAGTGCCAGGAAGATCAATGACTTACTATTTATATTCTGGGCCCTGTTAACCCCTGAATGGCTTGTTCCCTGAAGAGAGCCCCAGTTCTCACCACTCTGCATGTTTGCTCTGCCACATGGAGGGATCAAAGACTTGAGAGCTAGAAGGGATCTTCACACCCCTACCTCCACCCCCTCCTCAATTTCTGGGGGAAGAAACTGGCGTCAAGAGGAAAGGTGACTTGGCTAAGGTCACTGAGCCAGCTGGGAAGAAGCCTTGGGGCCACCCCAATCTCTGAGATCTCAGCCCTTCACTAACAATACCATCAGGATTCCCATTCCTCTCCAGAGGATGGGGGAGGGAACAGGGAAGCCCTCAGAGAAAAGAAAATCTCCCAGCCAATCACTCTGGGAGGGCAGGCATGATTGATCCCCAGGCTAGAGGTGGGGGGGGGGGAGAAGGGAGAAGGGGGGTTAACTGTGCTCTCAGCCAGACTCCCTACAAAGACATCCCCAAAGGGAGCTGTAGCTGAATGTGCAGCCTCTGCAGGCTCCCCTCACCAATTTCCCCCCAAATGCAGGAGACCAGATTGGGTAGAAGCAAGGGGAGGAGGAATCAGAGAGAGGCAGGTAGGCATGCAGGCTGGCAGTGCGGGAGCAGGTCCCTGCATGGGCTTCTGGAATCCAGAGAACCCAGGTAAGACCAGAAGAGCAGGAAAAAGCAGGATTCCAGGGGGAAGAGCCTGAATTGTCAGGATTCCTTCAGTCCTAATGTGGGGAGTGGGGGGAGGGGAGGGGGGAATCTGTTTACAAATCTTGGCCTGTGTTGAGTTGGGAAACTTGACTGTTACCATCTCTCTGGCTTCATCAAAGACTAAGGACTCTATTTTTGCACTCAGATGCTCAGATTAGAAGGCGACAACCTCCCTCCCCCACCCGCAGCCTCCTGGGATTAATTGCATTTTCTTAATGGGATGCATGGAGTGGGGAAGGTAAGTAACAGAGAGACTGAGAGAAGTGGGGGAAGGTTCAAGAGACAGAAAAAGAGGAAAGAGGGAAGAAATGAAAGGGAGGGAGGGAGGGAGGGAGAGAAAAGAGGTGGGAGGAAGGAAGAAATGGAGGGGAGGGGGAAAGAGGAAGGAGAAGGAATAGAGAGATGAAAATAATAATAGCTAAGATTTATAGAGAGCTTGAGGGTTTGAAAAACTCCTTTGGAAAACAGATGCTTCCCCTTTGCACAGAGAATTGTTTGTGAAGCCAGCGAACTTGTGTTCAAATCCCAAATCCCAGTTTTGCTACTTTCTTGCTTGAGCAAGGTCTTTAACTTGTGCTTTGTCTCTGGCGTTTCCATCTCTCTGGTGGCCAGTTCTGAGGCTGTCTTTAGCAGGAGGCTGCTGCTGCAGCTCCATCTTTTCTGCCTCTCTCCAGGTGAGCCCACCACATCTGGTGATTCACCTGGCAGGCAGGCAGGCAGGCAGGCAGAACAGACATGCTATCTCCCCTAATGGAGGAGCAGAGAGAGATAGGGAAAGGGTCCACTGGGTCTACCCTGCAGGCTGCTTTGAATTTTCCATCCCCATAAAACAGACTGGCCAGCAGGAACGCAGGAGCAGGTGCCAGTAGACTGGGCTGGGGGAGGGCAGAGGAAGGGAAAAGCTGCTTTGGAGAAGAAAGGGTCTAGTAAGGACCTCTCTCCATTTTACTGAGGAGAAACAGAGGCCAGGGGACGGGAAGTGCTTTGCCCCAAATCACCAAGGCAGTAGGCAGCAAGGGGAGATTGAATTCCTTTGACAGTGTCAGTTATTCTTCCCCAGTCCCATGCTGAAGAGACCCGAGAGACAGATCATTCGGTCCCACCCCCTGCTGGATGGAGAAGCAGCAAAGCTGCTGGGCTGGGAATTTAAGTCCCCTCATTCCAAATTCATTGGTTTTTCTGCTCCTCCCGCCTGTCCCCTCCTTGATTTTGGATGGGCTGAGAGGAAGAAAAACCAGTCTGGAAGCCAGGATTTGCTTAGGGCATGAGATGGGCAGAGAAAAGCTGAAGCTCACTCAGGGTCTACAGAGAACAGAGAGATCACATAGAACATCTAAGCCTTTAGTTCCAATGGAACAGGAAATTCAAGTCCCCATCTGCCCTCTGGGGATAGACCCTTACAGAAAATTGTGTGTGTGTGTGTGTGTGTGTGTGTGTGTGTGTGTGTGAACCTTTTACACATCCTAGAGCCATTCTGGCAGTTTGGGGAAGCCTCAACCATAAGTGAGCATCTATATTAAACTATAGTGATGCATGTACTGTTTCTGATGTTCCTGGACACCAGGTACAGGTCTTCTATTGCAATCTCCTCTAGAGCAGAAGAAAATACAGTGCTTTGTGGTCCTCCCCACCCTCACCCCTAACACCTAAATCTATGCCTGGGCTTTAGGCATCAAATTCCCTCCGAATCCTTCCACAGGGTGATGGTTATCACTTAGAACTCTCCTCTGCCCATGGGTAGTGCTAGTGGGGAGAATGGAAGCCCCCATTCCCAGGGGCTTCTCTGGCCCTGCAGCCTGGAGAGAACTTCAGGCAGAAGAGCTGACCCTTGTTTCAAAGAAAGGGGTTTATTGAGTGGGTGATCGTCTGTGTGTGTGTGTGTGTGTGTGTGTGTGTGTGTGTGTGTGTGTGTGTGTAAGCACTTAAATATTTCATTCTTCCGCAGATGCTTTAAGGACCACCGAAAAAAGAAACAAGAGGAGGGGAAAGGGCCAGGCAGTGCCCAGAAGACTGAACTAAAGGCACAAAGCAAAGCAATCTGTTGAGAGGATCAGAACTGACCAGCAGCTAGAAGGGACCCCAAGCCCACAGAGCTTGGCCAGGACAGGTATAGGGTGTTTGGTAAACCCCAAAGTGCTTTGCAAATGTAAGCTATTGTTATATAACTGCCCCCCCTCTCTTCTCTTCTCTCTCCCCACCTCCCACCCCCAATCTGGGCAAGTGCCTTCTACCCACCCCATCCCTGTTTCCTCCAGGGTAAAATGGGGCAGGGGGAATAGGAGTTGCATTCTCGGGGGTCAGTGCTCCTTTGCCCACACAGGTACACAGTGCACACACACACACACACACACACACACACACACACACACACACCTCTCTCTCTCTCTCTCTCTGTCTCTCTGTCTCTGTCTCTGTCTCTGTCTCTGTCTCTGTCTCTCTCTCTCTCTCCCTCCCCCCCCCCCCCCCAGGGAGTCATTCCCTGGCGTCCCCTGCCTTAGGACCTTCTCTGAGATTTGCCCAGGGCACCAGGAGGGTGTGGAGGGAGAGAACTTCAACCAGTAGGCAGGGTCGGGCCAGCCAGGTGGGCAGCAGGTAGGCAGGCGGGAAGGTTGGGCAGGAAAATGCCAGGTTTCCAAACGCAAACATTTACTCCCTTCCCTTTTCCTCCGGGATTTGTCTCAACTTGACTTCTGGGTCGTCTCCAACAGGGAGCCCGTCTCCTCTCCTCCTCCTCCTCCCTCCTTCTCCTCCTCCCTCCCCAACAGCTGCATTTTCTCCCCGGGGCCAGGAGAGCCCCAGCCACAGTCGCCTGGAAGCAGAGGAAAAGCCCAGGCTCCAAACGCCCATCTTTCAGGTAACTCGCCCAGTGAAGCACGAGCGGACGCAGCCCGTCCTCCGCCGGAGCCGGCCCCGACCTCCCCTGGCATCCTCCCATCTCTCGCAGAGATGTCTGCCCCAAGCCCGGCCGCCTTTGCCCTTGGCAGCAGGGCGGCTCTCGCTAGCCCGGGAGGAGTCTCCCCAGATCCGAGCCCAATGACCTTGGCTCTTCGGGCAGCCCATCCCCCTGCGCAGCTCCGGGCCGGGCGGGAGCACCAGCAGCGCATTTCGGGAGGCAAGCCCACAACAAGGCAGCCTGGAGGAGAGCCCCCAACGCGCTGGGGCCGGCGGCCAGCTGAGCCCCGAGGCTCTCCGAGGTGCTTCCCCAGCGGCCGCGAGCTCCGGACAAAGCCCCCACAGCAGCGCCTGGGCATCACGCGCACGAGCCCCCAGCGCCCCGAATATCCCCGCAGTCAGAGGCGGCTCCCCACTCCCGCTCGGGCGAGCCCTGACAGCCAGCCCCGCTTCCTCTCCTCCTCCCCCCACCCCCCGAGCGGGCTGACCCGTTCCGGTTCATTCGGCGGCCCCCTGGGCGAGCGGCAGAACCCCGCAGTGGTCCGTCCCCTCGAGGACTCGCAGGCGCTCGCAGCCCCCGAGACACTCAGCCGATTCCTCCCCTTCGGGGACCCTTTCAACAAGCGGAGGAAATGGGTCTATTTATAAACGGGCCCCAGAGGCAGCCGGAGATCGCGCGGGCCACAAGCCCCTGCTGGAAAGATGCGCCCCCTACCCAATTGTCCAAGGTCCCTCCTCCTCCTCTTCCTCCTCCCTTGCCGGCTTCCAGAAGGACCTGCGGTCGAGGTGGGGGGGCAGCCCCGGCCCCAGGCGGGCTTCCCAGCGGATTCCCCCCAACCTCTTGCCAACCTCCCCCCCTCCCCCGGCCCCCGGCCGGCCGCGCTGCGCAGAGCCACACATGCAGAGAAGGAGGAGGAAGAGGAGGACGAGGAGGGAAGAAGGAAGGCGAGTTAGCCCGCTCCAGGCACTTACTGGTCGGAGCGCTGGGCACGCACGGACGGGCACTCGATGCCAACAAGAGCCCTCGGCAGCTCGGGGCTCGAGGGCTTCCAAGCAGTCCCTGGAATTCGGAGATGCTGCGTGCGTCCGCCCGCCCGTCTGTCCGTGCACGGGTCCCGCCGCCTGTCCGTCGGTCCCAGGCTCAGCTAGCTATCTGCAGCAGTAGCAGCAGAGGCAGCCGCTTCAGTCCCCCTCGGCGCGCGCCTCCCTGGTTCCGCCGCCACCACCGCAGCACGCGTCCGCGCTCGCGCCCGCGCTCCCGCCCGCGCTTCTGCTCGAGCTCGCGCTCCGTCTCTTACACGGACTCTGCAGCTGCTCGACTTCAGGACCCCAGTGACAGTCTGGACTAGGCGCAATGCGCAGGCGCGCCGCTGGTCCAGCCTCCGCCCCCGCCTTCTTCTCCTCCCTCCCCCGCTCCCCTCCTTAGTCCAGCGCACCTGCGCACGCGGAGCGGGAAGAAGCCGCCGGCGCTACTGCCGCGCCAACCGCTGGTGACCCAGCCCCGCCCATTGAAGCTATTGAGCATGCGCCAGGCCCCCTCTGAGGCCGCTAGGGGCCGCTGCTGCGTCGGCGCCCGGGCAGCCCTGCTGCTCAGGACGCAGGTTCAGATCCGACCACTGCCGCTTTGGACAGGTCACAGGCCCTCTCTCTGGCTGAGCTTTCTCCTCCGTCAAAAAAGGGGGCTGGGCTAGAGCAGGCATTCTGGACCTTTTTGATGTCCCGGACCCCGCCGCAGACCCCATGGTGCATGATGCTGTGAAGTGTACGGAAGAAAAGACAAAGGATGGCAAAGGGCTCACTTGGTTAGGAAGGGATCCAAGTCCATGTTCTCAGGGTTCCTGGCCACCTATCTCTGGAGCATGGGGCCACTAGGCTGTCTTACAGCCCTAAATCTCTGATTCTTGGCAAGTGACTTCAGGCCCTGGCCTCAGTTTCCTCCTTTGTAAAAGGAAGATGTTTGAATAAATGACCTCCTGGACTTCTCATCAATCAGAGCTTGGGGCTTAGAGGGAGGAAGACTAAGTTCAAATCCAGGTTCAGATAATTCCCAGTTGAGCGAGCCTAGCCAAGTCCCTTAACCTCTATCTCCTCATCCATAAAATGAGGATCCCAGGAGTATCTCTCTCCCAGTGTTGGGAGGTTCAAGTGTGATAAGGTCTTCTAAAGGCCCTTAATAATGCTTGTACTGAGTACTGAGTACAAATAAAGGCATAATAAGCCTCATCTAGGAGGTACCAAAAGAAGACAAGTCCTTAGCTGAGTATTTACAGCATATATACCAGGGCTGTCGGGAAGGTGGGCACCAGCTGGTATTTGATCCCAGAGTTCTATGAGATTAGCCTCCCTTTGTGGCCTCATGCCCCTCAGGGAATCCTGGGATGGGTGCTTCTCCCTGTATCTATCGACTTCTGTTTTAGAGCCATACTTCAAGTTTGGCCCTGGAGTCAGGGAAACTCATCTGGCCTCAGACACTTCCTAGCTGGGTGACCCTGGACAAGTCACTTAACCCTGTTCACCTCAATTTCCTCATCTGTAAAATGAGCTGGGGAAGGAACTGACAAACTACTCCAATACCTATGCCAAGAAACCCTAACTAGAGTCAGGAAGAGCCAACCCAAGGAGCCAAGACAAGCTTCCTGGGCACTAGGCGCTGCCCTTGGTGCTGGATCACAGCCACCTGCCTCTCTGGGAAAGGGGAAGCTTCACACTTGTACGCCCAGGTCTCTGGTCCTTGTTTTATAGAAGGACTAGCCAAGGCCCCAAAGGTTTAGTGTCCAAGGTCACCTGGGTTGAACCTAGGGCCATCTTCAGGGCACAGCCAAGTTCTTGAAGTTGGTGTAAGTTGCTTCCTACCTTTGGGCCTCCATATCCTTATCTGTAAAAGGAGGGAGGTAGACCCACTACCTCTAAACACACCTGGGCTGTCCACTCCATGACCTGGAGAGGAAGTATGATGCCAGAGGGAACAGGACTTCCAAGTCCTGCTTCTGTCACAGACCTGCTGCATGACCCTGGGCAAGTCATTTCCTTTAATTGACCTCTATTTTCTCAAACTTAATAAGCTCTTGTTATTGGTTGACACTTGTTGTACTGAGATCCCGGCTCTGTTTACAGCCACCCAGCTTCAAGAGCTTGGCTATGCACTGCAGATGCACCTCTCTGGTCCTCTCCATCCAGCTCTGTAATGACCCTCCGACCACTGAATCCTAGATCAAGAGCTGGAATGGACCTCAGAAATGACCCAGTCCGGCCTCCTCATTTGGCATGAAAGGGGGACGTCAGCCCCAGTGAATGGCATTACGAGACGCTCTCCACTCTGATCCCTTTGCCAGGGAAGGAGGCTCGTTGGAGCTCCCGAATCACTGGAAGGTGTCAGTGGGTGGGAATGAACCCGGGTCGTCTCCATCAGTCATCACAGGCCATAAGCTAAGGAGCAACGAATGAAGCCAGGAGATGCCACCCCACAATAGCTGGCTAGCGATGGGTTAGAGATGACCAGGCACCCCCTAGGGAGCTGGTTCAGGAGGGGGCATTCTGGGCACAGTCCAGCCTGGCGGTGGGGCTCGTGTGAGTTCCCTCTTTGCTACATGGTCCCCAAGGACCTTTGGGTGTGTGAGGGGAGGGTGTGTGGCAGATTTGGGAGTCTGTTCTGTACCAAGAGTTGGTGCTGTATGTACCATTTTAGAAATCATTGTGGCTCCGCGTGTGGAGTTTTCTTGGCCAACGTAGTAGAGTGTTTGCCGTATCCTTCTTCAGTGCCAAGCAAAGAGAGGTTGAGTGATTAGTCCAGGGTCATACAACGTGTGAGTGTCTGAGGTCGGATTTGAACTCGGTTCTTGACGCCAAGCCCAGAGCTCTATCCACTGAGCCATCGAACTCATAAAAGCAGATTAAAACTCAGGTTCACTAATTGATTATTCAATGGACCCCCAACCCCCTACTGATGGGAGCTGCTGAGCAGTGGGACTAGAAGCCTTAACTCTTTGGGGTTAACCCTTAGTGACTCAGTCTCTCCATGCTGTTGATAAATGGGGAAGGAGCCCCAGAGGCTTCTTTATTTGGGAAGGGAGTGAGGGGAGAATTCACCTGGTGGTTTCAAGGGAATGGGAAAGGGCCATTCTTCAGGATGGCACTAGCAATACCTGTCCGCTGGGGCCTGCCAGCTCTCCCACAGGTGGAGTGGGTGGGAGTAGCATCCCTGCCTTTTGAAGCGCCAGAGCTCTCTCACTGAATTTCTGTCTGCGGCTACATGTTGGTTCCTCAGGGAGCTCAGGGGCGCTGGTTCTCCTTCCCTCTCTGGAATTCCTCCTATGCTGCCCTGGGGCTCTGTAGCGGGTGGGAGCCTGGCCCTGAGTTGTATAGCCCAGCACCCCAGAGAGCTTGGGGATCCCTGTAGGGTCTATTTGGCTAGTAAGAGAGAGCCCTGCTGGGCAGAGTGGGCAGCTGCTGGGCCGGTGCCCAAGTGTGTACACCGCCCATGGCAGTGGGGTTTGGGACTATATTAAGGCTGAGTTGGGAACATTCTAGGAAGGAGCTGGGTTGGCCTTTTCTTAATAGGGATTTGTTTGGGCTCAAGAAAAAGTCACCTAGAACATTCTAAAAAGCAACTGCTGCTTCGTTTTTGCACTTCCTAGGGAGCCTGGAGGCTGACCTAAGGTCCCTGGGGAATCCAGCCTCCCAAGCCAGAAGGAGCCCTTAGGGGGCTAGCTGAGGGAGGAGGTGGGGGGACACGGCCCTATTCTTAGATGGAGCTCCTTCTGAATCAGAACGTGAGACTGGCAGGGCTGGAGCAAACCTCAGAGCTCAGCAGGCAGACACCAGCTGGGCCAGCCAGGTCTACTCAGGAAGGTCGTCTCCCAGCATCCCTTCCAATGGCCCGGGCAGTCTGTGCTCAGAGACCTCCAGGCCTGGGCTTCTCTTCCTTTCTGGACAGGCATCTAAATGTCAGCAGTGACTGCAGAGGAGAGCAGGCAAGTGCTGCCAGGAGGCCAGGAGCTGTTCTGGGGAGGAGAACCTCCCATGGCCTCCTACCAGCCCAGAGAGGAGAGGACTGAAAGCTCTTTCTTTGAGAGAAATGGGATTGTGATCACCTAGTCAGGAAAGTCATCCTCAAACCAAGATTCTGAAGTGGGAACATGCAGAATATCCGAGGATTTGGAGCTGGAAGGGGTACTCAGCATTGTCCAGTCTGACGTTCCCATTTTATAGCTGAGGAAACTGAGCCCCAGAGGAGGGAGATAACATGTCTAAGTTCACTCAGGGAGTCAACATAGGAATCGAATCTTGAAGCCGGGTCTCAGGCTTCCAAATCTCTCCACAGCACTGCTATTATAGCCAGGGGTATTTTAGATAAGGGAGTTGGGGGGCGGGGAGAAGGGCGTTAGTTCCTTTGGTGGAGTGTCCAGTGACTCTACAGAGCAGTGAGACTGGAAAACTGGCCACCCTTCTTTAGAGGCGACAAATGGATGGTATTGACCCAACCCAGAAAGTGTCTGTGCCCAGGGACCCTAACCATGCCAACCAAGCCTTGAAGAAATTCATGGTCATTGACGACTCGGGATGATGCCAGACATTGGGAGTCAGTAGCAGAGAGCTCTGTGGAGACGTAAGGTAGGCGTGATGTTCTCCTTCAGCTGCAGAGATCCAGGAAGGATGGAATCAAGATGGTCCCAGAGCTGTGCCTGGAAGACTTTCCCAGGAGGCCGTTCTCTCCCATCACCCTTCCAGTCCTACTGTAGATGTGGGTGGGAGGAGTGAAGATGATAACAAATATGGATGAGAGATGCTTTCTCAGTTCTCAAGGGTAATTAGTATGGCCATTGTTGGAATGAACAGAAGCTCAGATTTGGAAAAGGACTTCAAATGCCTTCCCCCGCCCCCACCCCCACCCCCAACCCCAGAAGGGAAACCATTTGAGGGCAAGGCTTATTTTGTCTTTGTATCACCAATACTGCACACACTCCTTGGGAGGCTCGAGGGTAGAGGGCTAGGTTTGGAGTCAGGAGGACTTGGATTGAGTCCTGATTTAGGCACAGATCAGTTGTGTGTCTGTAGGCAAGTTATTTAACTTCTCTCAACCTCAGTTTCTTCATCAGCAAAAGGGGAATAATAACGCTAATAGAGACAACTTCCCCCTCCCCATGGCTTGGCTGTAAAGCTCAAATGAGATGATAAGGATAAGGGTGCACTTTGTTTTCCCCGATAGAAAGTCATGTCTGAAGGGAAGCTGTTTCATTCTCGCCTTTAGTGTCTGGCACATAGCAGGTGTTTAACAAGTGCTTATTAATTGATTATGTAAACTAAGTGCTTTACAAACCTCAAAGGGCTATAAAATGTCAGATTCTTGTTGCTATTATTTTTCTGATACATATTTCAGTAAGAATACTTTCCCTAACATCATTGAAAAATGGCCTCCTAGTTAGTAGTCACCTCCTAGTTCTGTCCTTTTTCCTTTTGGGTCACTCTAATTGTTGGGAAATTTTCTCTTATATAACTCCAGTCCCTATGGCCCCTCTCTCAGAGACTGGATACAGTTACCATGGCTTTAAAATGGGAGACAATCCCTCTGAACCTCAAACAGTCTGGAAATGGCTTTGAGAGTCTGTGTGAGGTTCAGAGGGAAAGGACTGAACTGAGAGACTGAGTGAACTTTTAGGTTTTGGAGATACTGGAAAGACATGTTGATAGAACGGAATTTAACTTTGATCCTGTAAAATAAATGTGTTATTAAAACAACATATGCTGATGATAATCTTAGAGAGATTTTGATGGCCATTCTGAGAGCTGAATGGGAGGACTACGGTTCCAGTGTTGAGGAGAAGTCAGTCAGTTGTTACAGTTCTGTGATTAAAAGTAACCCTGGCTGTGGTCTCTTCCCAACCCGATACATGGTTAAAATGTGTCTTTGTGCCAATGGTTACACTGTTAATCAATTGTATGGCCAGTAACAGTTTGGCTTGCCTCAGCCTTTGAAGCTGGCTGTGATATTGTGAGATGGATGAGATGGTGACTAAATCTTGTGTATGGCATCACTCATCACACCAAATCGGGGGGAAGACTGTCAGCTCGAAAATCAGATGCACTTAGAACAAGCCTAAATTTGATTCTGGTCCGCTGGGGCTCACAGCTGGCCTGCAGCAAAAGAACTTTCTGAAAACCTGGAGGAAATCATCAATTCTTTGTCCAGACCACTTAATCTAGACCTAGGGACTAGAAATGTTGTTTACATATTTATTACACACACACACACACACACACACACACACACACACACACACACACACACACACACACACACACACACTGAGGAATCCATAAACTTCACTAGCCTGACTACCAGGGTGGGTGAAGGTCTATACCAGCCAGGTCTTCTTTACAGTCTCTGTATTGAAATCTTGATTAGGAATCGCCCCTCTCTCTTCTCCAAGAAGCATTGCGGTAGCTTCAGAGAACTCCTCTTCCCACAGTCTGCCAGGACCAAAGTCAGGAGGTTGCCTCAGGCTGGCAGATCCATCTCAGCATTGGCAGTTGGTCCCCAAATGCTCAGGAAAAGGAACACCAAGAAAAAGAGGCAGCCAGGCTTTTCAGAAGAGGACATGCTCTAGCTGTGATGTAAAGCAGCTACCATATGGGTGCCTGTAAGGGGGTGAGGAGTGTGGAGAGGAGGGCCTTCCTCCTACCCAGGAAGTCTGAGAGGGAGAGAAAGAGAGACAGGGAGAGGGAGACACACACACACACACACACACACACACACACACACACACACAGAGAAATCAGTGCCACATTCCAATGGAAGGAAGCTGAGAGCAAGGGTGATGATGTCTCCCTTTAGTCTATTAAATGGGAAGCCCTTCCTGGTGCACTGCTCTTCCATATTCTCCCACACCTCTGGCTGCCATCATGGGGACAAGGGATTGCTGAGTCATCCCAAAGTCTCAAATCCTTCAACACTGAGAACTTGGTCCCTAGAAGCAGCCCCTGGTCCCAGTGTGTGGTTCCTAGGATGTTCTCTGATCCAGCCTCTACAACATACAAAATAATCTGTCTTTTGACTCGGACATTGTAAAGCATGAGATGGACAATCAGTCAACAGAGATTTATTGGGCACCTACTATGTGCCACACGATTAGGCTAAACTCTAGGGATACAGAACAAGGCACAAGTCAGTTCCTGCCCTAAAAGATTCCCAGGCTAATGGCCTCTTGGGGCTTGTAAATCTTGGTTCTCTTAGACCACAAAGGCAATTAGGAGGCTTGTAAATGGCCATGACAGGAGCCAACTTTTGTTTTGGCCAACTAATGCTCAAAAGTGGCAGTTCACCAGGCAGTCCCCTCCAGATCGAGAACAGGAGGAAGGCTTTCTCCTCCTTCAAGGTTCCTGGCCTCCCCAGCCTCTCTGATTTCAGCTCACCCCAACCTCAAGGGGAGGGTGGATCCAGCCTCCCACTGAAGAGAGCAGGCATGTGAGCTCCCAGCCTCTTTCCTGGATTTAAAGAAGCTGGGTTTGGGTTCCTAGCTCTACTACCAAGAGTCCGTGGGACTAGGGGGAGGTCGCAAGCTCTCCAGGCCTCAGTTTCCTTTTCTGGGAATTGGAGGGTTTAGACTAGAAGGTCTCTGAAGTCCCTTTCAGATCAAAGTCTTAGGATCAGGTGACCCATCTCTATCCTCTTCTGCAGTGCCTCGAGTCTTGCTTGCTGTCTGTCTGGCTCTGGTCTCTGGGCTGTGCTGCTGGTCTTGTGTTACCTGGCCTGGGGAGCTTTGGGTACTCAGGCAGTTTTCTCTTGTATGGGAGCCCGGCGTGGAGGGCTTTGGCAAGCTTCCATCAGTGTGGGAGCACGTGAGCTTCGTAGCCCTCAGTGGCAGAGGGAGCTTCCCCCACCCCCTGCCCCACTGCAGTGCCGGGATGGAGTTCACTGCACAGGTGGCCTGCGACAGGGAAAGAATGCAGAGAGGAGGAGGAGGAGGAGGGAGAGGGGACGGGATCCACCTATGGCGCAGCGCTTCCCAGCACGGCTTCTCTGAGTACCTGGAGCCCCGGGAGTTGTTGAGAGTGAGAGACAGGAATCCCGAAGACCCTTCTGACCCACTGGCGGGTGGCTACTGCAGTGGAATCTTGTTTCCTTTAGAAAGGCTGCCTCTCGGATCAAGGGCTCAGCCCCGCCCCTTTCCTGCAGTTCTTCCTGCGTGCTGCCTTTGCCCAAACACGCCCCCCCCCTTCCTCCCCCAGTCTCCAGTTCTGTGATCCTTCTAGTTACCCAGCCTTACAACTTGATCCCTTCCTCCGTGCCGTCCCACAGAGGCACTAAGTGGTCAAGCTTCATTGTTTCCATCCCACAGCAGCCCCTTCTCTCCATTCGCGCCGCTGCTGTTCTAACTCAAGCCCTCACCAGCTCTTGCGCCAAAAGCCTCCTCACTTCCCATCAGCTCTCTGCTCTGGGACTTCTCTGGGCCCCTCCATCAGGAAACTCACTATGGGGGAATCTCATCATGGTGCCCCATGGAATCTGCCCAGTCCCTAAATCTACTCAGTCCTCTCTGCCTCTCTGATCTGATCTCTGCTGGCAGGGAGGGCCACCGCTTCTCTCTGTCTCTGTCTCTGTCTCTCTCTCTCTCTGTCTGTCTCTGTCTGTCTCTCTCTGTCTGTCTCTGTCTCTGTCTCTCTCCCTCTGTCTCTGTCTCTCTCCCTCTGTCTCTCTCTATCTCTGTCTGGCTCTCTCTGTCTCTGTCTCTCTCTTCACCTCTATCTCTTTCTATCATCTCTATCTCTATTAGCTCTATCTCTATCTCTGTCTCTATAGATAGATAGATATTGGTCTATAGGTAGAGAGAGATGGATAGATAGTTTTAGGTTAGCAAATATGTCTTGTTTTATGACCTTGCTTGGGTAATAGTTATACCACCTGGCTCAGTTCATCCAGAGCTGACCACCATATCTAAAGTAGTTGTCAATGGCTTCCCCATCACAAACATGGCAGCTAGAGAGAGCCCACTCATGGCAGGACAAGTTCCACCAGAATGAGGATCATGTCTGCCAGATCTGATCTGGTCTAGGAGGGCAGGGCCAGGAGCTCCAGGGCTTTCCTTGAAAGATGGAGTTCCAAGTGATTTTTCTCCCCATTTCCCTCTAACTACATTCCTTTAGTCTTCTTTGGAACTCACCACCATGCCTCCACATGGGTTCTCTTCTCCCCTAGACCCTTATCAGCTTCTTCTGGAGTGTTATCTCCCCCCTTAGATTATAAACCCCTTGAGGGCAGGGGAATCTCTTTGTTTTCATTTTATTTGTATTTGTATCCCTGGCATTTAGCCCCATGCCTGGAACATTGTAGATTATTAGTTCATGTTTATTGACTAACTAATTGATCTCTCTGCCTACAGTCTCTCTCCATTTTAATGTGTCTTCCACATAGCTGCCAAAGTCTGAATAACCTACTGAATAAACTTCTAACCTCTTTGTCTTTACCTTGGTAGTGGGTACAGAGGATGCCATACCACTCTCTCCCGTCTCTCTCTCTTCCTATCTATCCTGTACTCATACTAGCAGGTGGGAATGGTTTTCCAGAGGGGTAGTCCCAGGGCTACACCTCACTCAGTTAAGGCTACTGTGGTGTGAGAGGAAAAATACACAAGTCATTCCTAGTGACACCATTAACTCTAAAAAAGGAAACATTTACTAAAAAACCAAATCCAAGATAAATCATAGGAATAATCAAAACATAACAGATAATTCAAAAATCAAGGTCACATTCTCCCACCAGTACACATAGTGTCCACGACACACACTTAGAGAAACTAGCAGTGAGGTACATTAGTCAAAATGCTTATGTGCTCAGGGCAACAAACAACTCTGAGCTATAAGATCTGGGATTATTGTGGTCTTCTTAGGGAACAACAGATCCCACATGCCACCTGTTCCTCTTCTGAACTTACCCATCTTTGTGCCAAACAAGGTAATGTCTCTATTATACTTGGGTTGCTTAAACTCCATTGAGCTTTATATCAGGGTCTTCAGAATTTCTCAGGTCTGTTTTCTGAATGAAGCACTGAGACAAGGTGGCACTCTTTCAATGAAAAGTAGTCATCACCTTTAATCCTGGGCTCTGCAAAGCTTTTTTTTTTTTGTCTTCCTCTCTATAGGCACTGAGAGAGCCATGGAGGGCAGTAAAGGGCAACAGAGGAGAGTTTTTGAGGGGGTTCACCCTTCTCAAGCTATAGATGGTGCTGGAGAGCAAACTATCCTGTCCTCATCCCACTCTTCCACTACATAGGATTCTGCTTTTCCAAATCAGCTCCAAAGTCTATGATGCCCTCCAATCAGATCAGTTCTCCACATCAACTGTAGAGCCTCTCTGTCTCTAGCCAGTCTGCTATTAGCTGAGCTCATCTCCTGTTACCTTCTCAGCTCCTCTGGCATAACAACAACAATGACATCAATAACAATAATAAATAAGTGTAATAAAAACTGGGGCAGTTAGGTGGTGCAGTGGATAGAAGTACCTGGCTTGAAGTCAAGAAGACTCCTCTTTGTGAGTTCAAATCCAGCCTTAGACACTTACTAGTTGTGTGGCCATATGCAAGCTGCTTAACTCTATTTTACTCAGTTTCCTCATCTGTACAATGAGCTGAAGAAGGAAATGGCAAACTTCTTCAGTATCTTTGCCAAGAAAACCCCAAATGGGGCCACAGAGTCAGACTCGACTGATAAAGACTAAACAATGACAGAAACTAAAACCCGTTTTTCTATGCCACTTAAGGTTTCCAAAGGCTTCCCTCACCTTCTCTCATCTCCTTTTCTTCAAGTTCTCAGCTCCTTTAACCACCTTCTCTCCACAGCTTCTGTTTATATCTCCTGAATAGGTTGGTCCAGACTTAGGTCAGTCCTCTGGTAGTTTGGGCTCAGTATCAGATGTTTATGGATCACAGGACAGGTAAGGAAAGATTTCTTTCTCATACCAAGGAAAGGATATTTGATAAGAATATGCCTTGCAAGGGACATGAATAGGCAGTTTTTACATGATGAAATCAAAACTATCAATAAGCACATGAAAAAGTGTTCTAAATTCCTCCTGATTAGAGAAATGCAAATTAAAACAACTCTGAGGTACCACCTCACACCTAGCAGATTGGCCAATATGGCAGCAAAGGAAAGTGATAAATGTTGAAGGGGATGTGACAAAATTGGGACACTAATACACTGCTGGTGGAGTTGTGAATTGATCCAACCATTCTGGAGGGCAATTTGGAACTATGCCCAAAGGGTACTAAAAGACTGTCTGACCTTTGATCCAGTCACAGCATTGCTGGGTTTGTACCCCAAAGAGATAATAAGGAAAAAGACTTGTACAAGAATATTCATAGCTGCGCTCTTTGTGGTGGCAAAAAATTGGAAAATGAGGGGATGCCCTTCAATTGGGGAATGGCTGAATGAATTGTGGTACATGTTGGTGATGGGATACTATTCAAAGGAATGATGAACTAGAGGGATTCCATGTGATCTGGAATGACCTCCAGGAAGTGATGCAGAGTGAAAGGAGCAGAACCAGGAGAACATTGTACACAGAGATGGATACACTGTGGTACAAATGAATGTAATGGATTTCTCTATTAGCAACAATGCAGTGATCCAGGTCAGTCCCGAGGGACTTATGAGAAAGATCCATATACAAAGAAAGAACTGTGGGAGCAGAAACACAGAAGAAAAATATGTGATTGATCATGTAATGTGATGGGGGTTTTGATATTAAAGGATTGTGCTACTATAGATATGAATAATCTGGAAATAGGTTTGTTTTGAACAATGATACATGTATAACCCAGTGGAACTGCTTATTGGATTTGGGAGGGGGGAGGAAAGAGGGGGATGGGGGGGATCATGAATCATGTAACCATGTGTAACCACAAAAATGTGGGTTTCAAGACTGTGAATTGCCAAAACTGTAAAGATAATTTTTAGTGTCTTGATTTAAATAAAAAATCAGTGGTCACCATGGGAAAAATTCTCAAATATGAAAATACCCAAGTCAGCTGGGTTTTATGGAGACTTTAATTAATACAAATGAAGGAATTAAGGAAAGGAAGACAGACTAGTCAGTCTTTAATCACTCACCACAAGATCGTTCCAAGCAAGCTCTAGTGTTCAGAGAGACCCACCAATTCAGCTTCCAAACTCAACTACCCTCAATTTCGAACTCCCCTTCCTTTTAAAGAAATTTTCTCTTGTGTCACCTCCCCTAAATTTTCATATCTACCAATCATAGTAGATGCTTTTTCCTAGGACTGGCCATTCTTAGTTTTCACCACTCTTTAGTTCTCACCTTCTCTGGGTAGACTAAAACTTCACACATCTTTTGTTAAGCTTGCCTTTTGTAAATTGCTTGACCTTTTAGTGATCAATTTAACCTTTATAGGTACTTAGCACCCTTTTGTATTAGATCTAAAAATAGACCACCTAGTTTAGAGTTTTTGCTTCACTATAAGTATGAGTTGGGGACTTTTCATTGTTCAATGAGGAGTTTACAACTTTATCTTCCCCTAAGGCACTGTCTGAGCAGGGTGGAGTAATTTTAAAAGTTCTCACAATGTTACAATTGGGGAATTTGCTTAACCAAATCTTCTAAGGTACAGTTTGAGCAGTTTTAAGTTTCACACATGGAAAAATATTCTAAATTAAAAAATATAATATGCCTTGCCAACAGCTCAAGAGCATTCAGTTGAGGGAAGCTTCCCTGCCTTGGAGTTGCTTCTCATCAGAGCCAAGTTTAGCCCCTTGTGGCTATTTCTCCTGAGGTGATCTGGAAGCAAAGTCCACCCGCCAAATCTTTTTATTATTTGTTATTTTATTTAATTAGATTATTTAGAATATTTTCCCATGGTTACAAGACTCATGTTCTTCCTCTCTCCTCACCCCACCCCCTTCCTGTATCTGATGTGTAATTCCACTGGGTTTAACATGTGTCACTGATCAAGACCAATTTCCATATTATTGATATTTGTTCTAGGGTGATCTTTTAGAGTCTACTTTCCTAGTCGTAGCTCCATCGACCCATGTGATCAAGCAGTTGTTTTTCTTCTGTGTTTCTGCTCCCACAGTTCTTCCTCTGAATGTGGATAGTGTTCTTTCTCATAAGTCCCTCTGGATTGTCCTGGGTCACTGCATTGCTGCTAGTAGAGAAGTTCATTACATTTGATTGTGCCACAATGTATCAGTCTCTGTAAATAATGTTCTCCTGGTTCTGCTTCTTTCACTCTGCATCACTTCCTGGAGGTCTTTCCAATTCACATGGAATCCTTCTAGTTCATCATTCCTTTTAGCACAATAGTATTCCATCACCAACATATGCCACAATGGTGTTCAGTAATTCCCCAATTGAAGGGCATCCCCTCATTTTCTAGTTTTTTGCCACCTCAAAGAGTGCAGCTATGAATATTCTTATACAAGTCTTTTCCCTTATTATCTCTTTGGGGTACAAACCTAGCAGTTCTATGGCTCCACCAGCCAAATCTCATTTTTCTGATCCAATCAAGTCCCAAATATGGTTTCTGACCTTTTTTTTTTCTTTTTTAATCCTTACCTTCTGCTCTAGCTATCCACTGGGCCACCTGGCTGCCCCTTGGTCACCTGAATCTTTTTTGTTAAATTCTGACCTTCTGTCTTAGAATCAATACTGTGTATTGTCTCCAAAGCAGAAGAGCTATAAGGGCTATGCAGTGGGAGTTAAGTGACTTGTCCAGGATCACACAGCTAGGAAGTGTTTAAGGTCACATTTGAACTCAGGACCTGTCTCCAAGCCTGGTTCTCTATTTCTATCCACTGAGCCACTAGTTGCCTATCTAATAATATTTTAAGGGAAAATAGTTCAACTTATATTGGGCTTGGGTCTCAGTTGGCTGCTCAAGTGACTTCTTCTCTGGCTTCCCCATCAAGGCCTGCTCTTGAGTAGTGACCCCCCTCTCACTGGTCATCCCCCCATACACATTTGTGCCAGATAGGAAACAAAGGGTTAATCTACACTTTCCCCAAGACCCCAAACAGTTCTTGGATGGAGAGATTCTCAGCAACAAACTACAAACAGTCTTGTTACAATGACCTGCACAATGAAGCTCTGGCAGGGGCCTCTGGCTTCATCTTGGATGGATTCCAGGCTGCCCACATCTTTTCAGGCCTTTGATCTGCAAGGAACTGTTCTCTCAAGTTGATTTTCTCACAAACTGTTCCTGTCCTGCCCCTTCTAATACGGTTCTGAGGCAGAAGAGTGGTAAGGGCTGGGCCCCAAGTAAGTCTTCTCTTCTCCAAGATAAATATTTCTTCTTTTCTTCTCCTTCTCTGAAGTGTCTGAGACCAAATTTGAACCCAGGTCCTCCCAACACTAGATCTGACTCTCTATCCACTGAGTCACCGAGCTGTGCTGAATTTTGATTCAATTTAAATGTTTCCTCCTTTATGCAGTCTTCCCTGATTCCCCCTGTAAGTGACCTTCTTCTGGCTCACTTTCTCCCTCCTTGCTTTATCTAGCAACCATTCTTGTGTTCCATCACAGTAGCCTGTTTCTTAACCATGTATGAGGTATGGGACATTGGAGCTTCCTGAGGGCAAGGCCCTTGTCTTAGCTTTGTATGTATCTTACAGATCCTTCTACATGCACAGCTGTCTAATCCCTGGGCTATAAGCTTCCTGAGGGCAGGCACTGTTTACCCCTTGTCTCTGTATTGATGCCTAGAACACATTCATGCTGAATCACTGCTTTTTGACTGACTGGTAAAACAAAGTGAACCAAGGACTTCGATGTTTTCTGTATAAAAGAGAGGATTAGAGCCTCGCTTTCCTCTTCAATTTGTTTTCCTGAGGTGTCTCCATGGGGGAACATATGCTGAGAGTTGAGTACCACAAGCAAGCTTGCTGAACCAGCTGGCTTTAGGGATCTGGGCACATGCTGTGGGCAGGGAATCTGAACTGTCACAAAGGAAGATGCCATATTTACAGTCTTCAGCCTGCCTCTGGGGAATGATTAGCAAAAGAAATGAGCCAATCAACAAGCAGCTACCAAGCACCTACTAGGTGCTGGGCACTGTGTTAAGGCTTGGGAATAGAAAGATAATGAATGAACCATCTTCATTAGCAAAGATCTCATGTTCTATATAGGCTAATAATCATTTAAATAAGGTGCTTTAAGCCTTGCAAGGTGCTTTACATATGGTGTCTCATATGATCCTCACAATAATTCTGGGAGGCAGGACATGTTATTATTTTCATTTTACAGATAAGGAAACTTGAGGCAGTAAGAGGTTAAGTGATTTGAACTCAGTACTTTGTGGTTCTCAGTTTGATTCTATCTATCATGCTTACTAGCCGCCTTCCTTCCTTCCTTCCTTCCTTCCTTCCTTCCTTCCTTCCTTCCTTCCTTCCTTCCTTCCTTCCTTCCTTCCTTCCTTCCTCCCTTCCTCCCTTCCTTCCTCCCTCCCTCCCTCCCTCCCTCCCTTCCTCCCTTCCTTTCCTTCCTTCCTTCCTTCCTCCCTCCTTCCCTCCCTCCCTCCCTTCCTCCCTCCCTCCCTTCCTTCCTCCCTTCCTTCCTTCCTCCCTCCCTTCCTTCCTTCCTTCCTTCCTTCCTTCCTTCCTTCCTTCCTTCCTTCCTTCCTTCCTTCCTCCCTCCCTCCCTCCCTTCCTTCCTTCCTTCCTTCCTTCCTTCCTTCCTTCCTTCCTTCCTTCCTTCCTTCCTTCCTTCCTTCCTTCCTTCCTTCCTCCCTCCCTCCCTCCCTCCCTTCCTCCCTTCCTTCCTTCCTTCCTTCCTTCCTTCCTTCCTTCCTTCCTTCCTTCCTTCCTTCCTTCCTTCCTTCCTTCCTTCCTTCCTCCTGTCTCCATGCCTGACTCTCAATCCACTAAGTCACCCAGCTTCCCCTGTAAGGGAAAAAAGGGTTAATTATTAAAAAGGTTAGACTGGATTATATTTAAAATAGGGTCACCAGGAATTTAATTTATTCCAAAGAGATTTATTTACAAAATATAGAAAGAGTGTAGTAAGAAAATCAGAGGGAGGTAGGGTAAGATATCTAGCCTAAGCACTAAGTAATTTATTCCCCGCCCCTGGCTCAACCCGAGCAGGGAGAGTTAGTCCTTAGCTGGCCTTGGCAAAGCTGAGGACCTGGGGAAGTCTCTCTCAAGAGATATATCTCTCCTGAGGTTAGCTTTTTTTTTTCCTAGAAAATCCAGGAAAGGAGGCAGCCTTTTCATTCACCACTTGTCAGTCCAAAGGAAGAGATTAAGAAGAGCCTCACCAGGAACAAGGTCTCAGGTCCATTCAGCAGATTCTTCTCCAGTCTCAATTCCAAAGAATGAAGAATTGTCTCTCACAGGAAGTTCAACTCCAAGTAGAACTCCACTAAGGAAGTTGTAACTCCCCTTTAAAGACACTTTCTTTTGCGTCACTTTCTGTGCCTTCCCCTAATTCTACATCTGCCAATCACAGTTGAAGCTTTGCTTTAGGACTGACTG
This sequence comes from Monodelphis domestica, assembly GCF_027887165.1. Taxonomy (NCBI): domain Eukaryota; kingdom Metazoa; phylum Chordata; class Mammalia; order Didelphimorphia; family Didelphidae; genus Monodelphis; species Monodelphis domestica. The sequence continues at coordinate 755,167,452 of NC_077227.1, read as the reverse complement.
CCCAGGGGCAGTCAGTGTAATTCTGGTTCATCACCCACTATTGCACACGTGGGTCACAGACCTTCTCACTAAATGATTAAGTGGGATGTTTACATTTTCGGTGATTAGATCTAAAAATGGACTGGAGAGTTAATTTAATTTTCACAATCAGGGGAGAGTTAAATTTAATCTTCACATCCCCTTCCTTTTTCATATACAAAATGCATACCAAGAAATAGAAGAATGTATATACATGTGTACTGAGATGTAATATATTAAAATGTGCATGCATGAAGGAAGACAACATATATACATAGTAATTTTAGGGGAAAGAAGCTGGTCCAGTGCCTAAAAATGTCCAGGGGAGCATGTTGGCATGAGCTTTCAAAATGTGGAAAGTGAATATATTATGAGGCCTAGAAAGCAGCACCTGTGTAGGAGGAGCCTTCCGGGCATCATTGAAGTGCCTTAGGTTGGTAAAATTGCATTTCATCTGCCTTCCTACTCGCCAGGAATCCTGCGTCCCTCTAAGCTTCATTTGCCCTTTACTCATGTGAGGATGAACTTGGCTTCTCTGATGTCTAACCAAGTTATAAAAGCTCCATAGTGCCGGCTTCTGCCACCTTTGGGACCATTGGAACAAATTGTTCTCATCACTCATCCTTCTGAGGGAAGTCTTCACATGCCTAGAGTTAGACACATACCCCCACCCCAAATCACCAATAGATTGAGGCCTATCAGTTACCCACAATCTAGTTTAGCCTGCCTGTCAAGTTGGCTGTTTCCTGGGTTTGGCTGCTGTCCATGCTGAAACTTCTTGGAGCCACAAGTAAGAGTCAGATGGTAGGTGGACATTAAAAGAGGAAACTAGTCCTGAAAGATAGGACTTGGCATGCCCTTCCACCAGAAGTACTAGTCTCTCTTGCACACTCTGTTCATCCTATCAATGATGAGAAGAATATGGGTCTACAGTTTTCCTTTTCTGTTTTGATTCTCCTTGCTTTAGACATCATCAAAGCTATCTTTGTATCACAAAAGCCATTTGGTAAGATTCCTTCTTTAATTCTCTTTGTAAACAGTTGGTGGCACTTTGAGTTTTTTCCTTTGGGAGTTCATGGATGGCTTGTTTAATTTATTTTTCTGAGACTGGGCTGGTTAAGTGAACTATTGTTCTGTTCATCAGGTTCAATATTTTTAAAAAATATTCATTCATTTCATATAAACCCATTTACTTAGAATGAGGAAAATCCCCCAATTTTCTCCCCTGGAGTTATTAGTTGAGTAATTAGACCTGACACAGAGAAGGATTTAAGCCTCATAAGTGGAAGGAATAGTTGAAAGCAAAAGCAATGAAAATTTAGGAAAAGTGTGTGGAAAGAGAAGAGAAGAGAAGAGAGAGAGGAACAGAGGAGAGAAGGAAGAAAGGGAAAGAGAAGGTCTAATTCAGAACTTTCATGAATGCTTAGATTTGGGAAAGCAAAGACTAGAAGTAAGTCATAGAAGAAGCCAGAGGAGTTGTCACTGAAGTATGAAGAAGCCAAAGAGAAAAACAGAATGGAAGCCAAGTGGGGAAGGAGACTCAAAGAGGAAGGTATAGTGGTTGGTCTTCCGGGTGCTGCAGAGGGAGTCAGATGCTGCAGAAAGGTCAAAGAGGACGAAGTGGCACATTTCATTTTGCTAGCTAATGGCTCACTGTGAGCCAGTATGGCAAAAGCTTCAAAAGTCAGAATTTAGCTCTCTAGCACCCTAGCCTTTCCTTCAGTCTTCTCTGTCTTCACTCTAGTTAACTGGCAAAATATTGACCAAAGGTAGGAGTAGAACAGAGTCCTTGGAAACCTTTCTGTAAGTTGATATCAGGGTTAGAGCATGGCCTGTGATTTCTATTTTAAGTTCTAAATGATGATGATCAGTCGTTGAATAAGGTGGAAATGAAACATTGAATTGGAATCACAGTAATCATGGCTCCCGTCTTTGTTGCCAATTCATCTGGCAGAGACTCTAGGCCAGAGAAGGTGCTGATAAATTACTTTTTAATTGAGTTCAACTAAATTCTATGAGTCATCAATGATTTGGGGGAAAGTTTACACCACAATCAAACAGAGACACTGTGTGACTGAGCTCATCAATTTGATCCTTCCACCTGAATTAGACTGCACTATGGAATATGCCTTCTTTTAAAAGCTTTGCTTCAGAGGTCATACTTGCCAATATAATTGGATTCTAGGCAGTGGAAATGACTCAGTCTTCTTGAGTCAGGAATTTCAATAATGGGATTTGTAGCTCACTACTTCAAAAGATCTGTGAGTTCATTGGACCTCCCCCCACCCAAGTGATTTAGCTTGTAAGTCCACCATGCTGTAAGAGATGGTCTTCATGAGGGGTGTTGGCCAAGAAGACCTCACCAGGTGGCTGGCACCCATCTGATGAGGGCCTCTCCACTCTTAGGTTTTCAAGCACCAGCCACAAAATCAGTCACCGGGCCTCTGCTTGAAGATGTGGCAACTGGGCAGCACCTGCCAGAACTTTTCTCCATGAGGTCTTGGAAAATCACCCTTGGTCATTGTATCATAGACTGATGCTGACTCCCTCTGCAAGCATGCAGTTCACAGAATCAGAGAAAGAAAGGTGACCAAAAGATGGAAGAAAATGGAAACCATAGCTATGTTATTGAGAAATAAAGACATCTTCAATGAAGCCAGGCTCTCCTTGGCTGCTAGGGCTCTCAGTAGTTATTCCCCTTCTTCAGTCCTTGGAAGCACAAGGACAGCTGAGCCCCCTTCCACCACCATAGCTCCCCTTCCTTCATGGCTCTATTTTCTCTGCTCCAAGTGGACAGCCTCAGGGTCAGTTCCAGCCACTGCTAACCTACCACAGAGCATGCCCAGGCCTACAGGTTCCAGTGAGTCCATAACAGATGGAGGAGGCCCTCCCTCTCTCTTTTGTGCTATTTCTGTCAGCTGTGAATTCTGGAAAGCTTATCCAGGGAGCAAGAATCACCAGGCCATTGCCAAGAGACCCTGCTCACTGATAGCAGCTTTGAATATGGTGACTCCAGTTCTCATTGTCCTTCCTCTTTCCAACTCATGGAAGCTTCAGTCAGAAGTCTTTCCTTGCCTCATGATGGACCAATACCCATCCAGCCCGCACCTGCACTGGGTAAGCTATCACCTCTCAAGGTGGGCATTCCATCCTGGGATAACTCTCTTGGTCAGGAGGATTTTCCTGACTCAGCCTAACTCTGCCTCTCCACAGTTTCTGATTATTGCTTCTAATTCTGCCGGCAGAGGCAGAGCAGCCAAGGCTGATCCCTTTTCTAGAGGATGGACCTTCCAATGCCTGAAGACTGCTATCCTCTGTCCCTCCTAAATCTTTCCTGTTTACCCTCATCTCTTTCTCAGTTGACAGAGAAGTGGGCACTTCTCCCGAGTTAAGGTTCAGAAAATCTCTCTGGAAATTGCACGAGGTTATTCAAGTCATCCTCAACTATTCCTGGGACTCCTGAGGGTGGAAGGAGGGCAAAGAAGAAATAGATTTCAGAGACAAGTTGGATTTCTTTCCCTGGAAGTCTCCTGGATGGGAATTACTTAATGAATCTTGAACTTGGGAGACGACAAATTTGCTAGCCAAGGAGACTAATGGGATCTTGGACTGTTTAAGTCTGGAATGTAGCAATAGCAATAGTGAGATGAGAGTCTCCCTGTCCTCTGACCTGGTCAGACCCCCTTCTGGAGTGTTGGGTGCAGTGTGGGGCACCATGGGTTAAGCTGGAGAAGAGGAGGCTGACTGAGGCAGTGGAGGACCTTGAATTTATGTTGTTTGAGAGTCAAGTGGAAGAACTTGGCAGGCTTCACCTAGAGAAGAGTGTGTGTGTGTGTGTACAGTGAGAGATGGGGTGGGGGATGTGTGTGTAGACACAGTAGCTCTGTTCAGGGATCAGAAGCATTGTCATGGGGTAGAGGGATGGATGCCACCTGTTTCCTTTGGTCCCGGAAGACAGAGTCAGGAGCAAATGAGGCTGGGGAATGAGGAGGCTGCAAAAAGAAAGATTTGAGCTTGATTTAAGGAAAAATATCTTAGCCTTAGAACTGATCTAAAGAGGAAGGGGCCAGCACAGTGGTGGATTTCCATTTCCTGGAGCCCTTGAAGCACAAGCTGGATGACCCCTTCTTGGGGATGGGATAAAGGAGATCTTCTCTTTTGAGTTTGATGACTTCTGCGGTCCCTTAATCTCATCCCTGGACTATTGAAAAAGCAGTAATCAGTCTCCCTGCCTCCAGCATCTCCTTACTCCAGGAATAGAAGGTTAGAGCATTGGGCAGGGACCCCAGGCAAACTGCCCCCCCCCCCCCAGTCCCACTGCTAATTAGGTCTGGGATCTGGGATCATGTCTGAAGTTCAGAAAGGGTAATTTAGGGGAGGCAGAAGCTTGTAGGCAGGGAGTTGGTTCATTGCAATGCAAGGTTCTGGCTTTATGAGGGCCCGAATGGCCTATTCTTGAGTCACTGGAGTCACTACCAAGAAAGGCTCTGATGGTTTTCTTCTACAAGCTGACATTAGACACTACAAATAGACTAAAAGCAGACAACTTTCTGGAAGAGTTTAACATTTCCCTACTTGTGTGCAGAGAGTGAAAACCAATGGCCCAAGGTCACCACTAGCCTTTAGGATTCTAAAATATGAGAAAAGGTTTTGGAATCTGAGAAAGCAAATTCCAATCATTTATTCTGGGAATTCTAAATCTTGATTCTGGACTGTAAATTTCAAGCTAGTGCCAACTAGCCTCCAAGATGATACAAAGCCAGTTTCTTGCAAATGGAAAATGAATGAAAAATTCTTGGATCTGCTTTTAAGTTTATCTAAAATCAATCCCTTAAAGAGAATGGATATTTTTTGTTCATTTCCTATTAGGTCATTGATAATTTTGGTGCTGTAGCTGAAAGGGACCCTATTTTCTTTTAGGATTTTCCAGGCTAGATATACCACGATGTTGCAGTGTGAATAAATTCAGGGATTTCTGAGAGAATAAAATGAAAATGCAACCCACAGAGATCCTACTGGATTTTTTAGTGGGAGTAGATTGGTCTCATGATCAGGGTGATGGTGGGGGCAGTGGGGTCTGTCTAGTTCTATGGATGCTGTGGAACACAGATGATATCAATTAGTCACCAGTTAAGATGCTCTGTGGGTATAGCATATCAAATAATAACAATCACACACACACACCCACACCATATTTTTCAACCCTTACCTTTTGTCTCAGTATCACATCTAAGACAGAAGAGCATCAAGGCTAGGCAAGCAGGGCTAAGTGACTTGCCTAGGATCACACAGCTAGGAAGTATCTAAGGTCAAATTTGAACTCCTCTTCTTCTTCCTCCCAACTCTCTTCCTGATTTGGAACTGTCTCACTCATCCAATTTGAGCTTATATCAACATTTCAGGAAGTTATCCAAAGGTGCAGGAAGAGTTACATCATTCTCAGGGCCCCAGGGGTAATAATGATGGGGATAAAACTATACAGCTGAAACTCTTGAGCCCTCACCAATGTGTTACCATTTAAACAAATCACCTAATATAATACCATTAGCTCTTAAACATGAACTATTTACTAAGGTTAAGTGATAAGAACACAATACTCCACCTATAAGTATGTGTTTCACTTTCCCACCAATGTACACAGCATCCAAGAGGGAAAGACAGGGCATCTTCTGACAGAAACCCAACAGTGAGACACAAGTATAGGAAAACTCATTTATTGAGGGTGACTCAGAGCTACTGAATGCAGGTCTTTTTGTCTTTGTACTACATCTTCTGAGCCTCTCTCTTCTTTTGCTAGAAGAAACAATTTCTCCATTACTCTCAGGTTGTTGAAATGGTGTTGCTACTTTTAGCAACAGAAAGCTTAAGGCTGGGATTGGCAGAACTTCCCTTGTCTACTTCCTGGCTGGGTGCTAAGGCAGTGTGACACTCTTTCAATGAAAAACAGTTTCCTTAAGCCTAGTATCTGCAGTGCTATTCAGGACAGCTCTATGGGCTTTGAAAGTTTTCTTCTTCTTGAGAAAGCAGTGAAGGGCAGTATAGGTTGGCCTTTTAGGAGGTTTCCGATTTTCAAACTGTATATGACAACAGAGGGCAAAGAAATCTCTGACCAGTGAACTCTTCAGATAGTAGAGGAATCTGCTTTTTCCTGTAAGCCCTCAGCATCAAAAACTCTCCAATCAGACCAACCCTCCACATCAATTACAGATGGTTGCCTTTACTCAGAAGCTCTCAGTTGGATTTTTCAACTCTTTTATCTTCTTACTTTATATAGGCAACTTAAAAATATATCTCACCTTCCGTCTTAGAATTGATAGAAGTATCAGTCCCAAGCAGAGGAATGGTAAGACCAAGGCAACTGGGTTTAAGTGATTTGCCCAGGGTCACATAGCTAGGAAGTGCTTGAAGCCACATTTGAACCCAGGACCTCCTGACTCCATTCCAGGCACTCCATCCACTGAGCTAATCCTGATTTCCAACTAAGTCCTTCTCTCCAGCCTAATATCCCTAATTCTTTTTCTAACTTATTTTCTGTCTTAGTAATAACTCTAAGACAGAATGGCAAGGGCTAGACAACTGTAGTTAAAATACTTGCCCAGGATCACATAGCTAGGAAGTGTCTGAGTCCAGATCTGAACCCAGATCTTCCTGAATCCAGGTCTGGCACCCTATCTACTGTGCCCCCTACCTGTCCTGTGCAATTTCCACTACCAGCATCTGGGATGGTCTCTCTCTCTCTCTCTCTCTCTCTCTCTCTCTCTGCCTCCAAAGCTAAACCTGGCTACTTACAAAATTCCTGATGTCCCACCTGCTAGGCATCCTTCTCAGCTATGCTGAAAGATATTGCTTTCTTAATGGTTCACTATTGGTCTTTGTTGGTTCTCTTCATGCTATCACCTGTCTGTTTTCTGCTGCATTTCTAATTGTTATGTGACCTCTTCTTTTTAGTGAAGTACTGAGAGCTCTTTTCTGAGTCTAGCCTATCACTTCAAGGATATTTTAGTGTTTTGCTCCTTGATGAGTCAGACCCATAGCAGCATGTCTCAAGTCAAATCTGTCTTTAAAGCTGCTTCAATTTACCATTCAATTACAAGTTTCTCAAGCTGCCAAGCTCTTTGGGTTAGAGAGAAAGTCAAAGCAAAACCCCCCTAATATAATACATATTATATTAGGGTTTTTTTTGCTTCGCTTATGTAATTATAAAGCTACATTTAGGTACCATGAAGTACGATATTACAGTAGTCTGACAGTAATATTTTGCTTTGCCCCAGTTTCACATATCTTGACTATTTTTCCCTGTTCTGAACCTCACATGTCAGGAAGGACATTGATTAGAAGGAGAATATCCATAGACGACAATGGAATAAGGCCTCAAGATTTTGCCATACAAGCTGTTTAAAGAATCAATACCAAGCCCAGTGACTAGTGTAGAGTAAGCACCTCATACATACTTGCTGATTGATTGTTTTACCCGAGGAAGAGATGTTCAGGGTTGTGGTCCATGTCATAAAGTATCAGAAACACTCTGGCATGGAAAAGGCCCCAGGGAGGCAGCAGAGGACAGTGGCTAGACATCTGGCCTTTAGGCAGGAAGACTTGGGTTCAACTCCTGCCTCTTACACCAGATTTGTGAAGAGAGCCAAGTTCCCTAATTGCTTGGTTCTCCGGGTGACTCTAAGGTTTGAAGCTGAGGGCAACTTTGAGCCTCAAAGGTAGTTCTGCAGAAGCCATTCTTGCTTCAAGGTAGGCAGCAGAGGACATTGGAAGAAGTCCACCTGGCTTCTGGTTCTGTGCAAGCTTGGCCAAATCACACGACCCACCTTGGGTTCAGTTCATCCTTGGGTGATTACAATTCATGAAATGTTTGTTAAGCATTTACTGTGTACGTGGTGCTCTGCTGGGCACTGGAGAAACCAAGACACCAACAAAGGAATCCTGGCTCTTTACAGGCTCATGTTCTATCTGAAGGATGCAATGGGAACACAGACAAATAAAGGAATGCTTCAATACACAGGCCAGAGAAAGGGGGAGGTGGTGAAGGGTAGATCAGGCAAAACTTGAAGAAATTTTGAAGAAGAGGAAGAACTAATGATTGGAATATCTTGGAGGAAGGTAAGCCTGAAGGGAGCCTTTCTGGACATGCTCGAAGCTCCCTCCCAGCTCTAATCCCAGGGATTCTGTGTCCTTGAGGGATGGTCCCAATACACTGGGGATAGAAGATAAACTGAGCTTATTGCTGAATTCCAGGAGAAGGGCAGATTGTATTTGGAACTTGCTTTGAAGAATCCTAAGCTTCTCTGCCAATTGAAAGGCCAATCTGCTGAATCCCAGTAATCTTCCAGGGATGGTGCACTTCCCTGGATGGGGGAATACCACAGATTGTGAGGAATTCAAAAGCTAATCGGGAGGTATGTGTTGGGACTGACCATGCTATTGCATATGACTAGCAATGAGCTGGCTGGAAGAGGTCATAGTCCCAAGTGATATCATTAGGGAGCTCTTCCTGCAGAAGGGAAAGTGGACTGATGGATTGATCCATCCTTCCACTGAGTCCAAGCAGCATGCTCTCTAGATAGTTCCATTCTAATAGGAGGACAGCACATACACAGATAAGCCAATGCAAAATACACATAATGTTAATGAAATAACTTCAGGTAAGAGGGAGAACACTATGAAATGGGGAGGAGGGATCAGGTAGGATATTCTATAGGACAAGATACCTGAACAGGACTCTCGAGGACTCTAGAGAAAGTCTAAAGGTAGAAGCAGTGAGTTGGCACAGGGCAGAGTATTGGGCTGGAGTCAGGATGGCCTGAGTTCAAACCTGACCTCAGACATTTATTAGTCATGAGACCCTGTACACTTTACTTCAGTCTGCCTCAATTTCCTCACCTATGGAATGAGGAAAATGACCTACTCTCAAGGTTGTTGTAAATACCAAATGAGATGATTTTTGTAAAGTATCCTCCAAACCTTAAAGACCTAGTTGTTATTTTGATTTCTTTATGTAGCTATTTGTTAATTTTTTTTTTGTTTATTTGTGTTATAAGGGACTCCCTATGTCAAGGAATGGAGAGTTGAGAAGGAATGGGGTATATTGGGAAGAGTAGGTGCTTGGACTGGAATGTCAAAGTTGGGAGGAATCAGCAATGTAAAACCTGTCTGGAAAGACAGACTGGGAAGGCTTTCAAATGGAAACAGAGGAATTTGTACTTGATCATAGAAGCAGGAAGGAGTTGCTGAAGTTTATTGAGCAGGGGAGTGACACAGTCAGATGTCAGCTTTTTGAATAATCATGTGTCTATTTGTCTATTTGGGAAAAGGGGAAGTAGATCAACCCTGAAGTTTAAAACAATCCCATTGAGAGATACTGAGGACTTGAACTGAATTGGAATGACAGCCATTTGAATAGAGGGAAAATAGAAGGATAAGATTTGGCCGAGGTCTAGAAAAATAAAAAGGAGCCAAATTGTGCAGTCCCTACCCTCAAAGAGCTTATATTCTGATGGGGGATGACATAAAAGGGAGCTGAAAATTTTGGGTTTGAGAGGGTATTTTAATCCCTTTGGAAAAAAAGGTAGGAATGGAATCTTCCATTAAAGGGAGGTTCTAGGTGCAAACTTCTCATTCAGAGGAGGAGGAGGAGGACACATGGGAGGAATGTTTTAGGCACAGAGTGTTAAAACTCTGTGAATGATCTCGGAAATGGAGAGCTGAAAGTGACTCCATGGTTGGGAAGATAAGTGCCTGGAAAAATGCTGGCCCCTTTGTCACATACACAGGGACATGAACTAGGAGGAGAATTGGGTCTGGGGGACCTTAGGAGAAGTGCTTAAAAACACCCTTGACTGACTGACTGACTGATTCCCAGACCTATAATTTGATCCCTGCATTATGCGTGTGAGTCACCACCTTCTTTGTAGTTTATATTATTAGAAAAGTTGTTTGGAGCATTGAAAGATTTCACCACCTGCATATCTTAATGGTGGGACTCAAATCCAGAATTTTTGAATCTGAGCTAGACTCCACCCATTTGCCTAAGGGACTTCTTAAAAGAATGAGAACACGGGACCCAGAGAGGTGACTAGTCACAAAGCTATTGGCACTGTGGAGAAAGTTCTAGCTTTGAGTGCTGAATTTGAATCCTGCCTCAGGCACTTTTAACTGTGTGACCCTGGGCAAATCACTTCACCTCTCCCAGCCTCCTTATTTACTTCTGTAAGATTAGGGTGATAATACCTCCCTTTCAGGGTATTTTGAGCTCAAAATGAGATAGTACTTGTAAAGTGCTTTGAGAACCTTAAAGAGTTAAGGAAAAGGGAACTCTCTTTATCCGGAGGTATAAGATGTGACAGAGTGGACATTCTTGCTCAGGCCTTCCAGTGAGCACTTCCCCTAAGGATGACTAATTCAATGGAAGGTCATGAAGAGAGGTAGGATGTCCAGAAGGAAGAGAGCAGGGGACCAAGATCACATTGGCTGGGGCAGGACTACTTTAAAGTGGAGAATTTAAGACCAAGAAGAGAGAGTGAGCAAGGCCTGTGTAAGAGCTCAGGAAGAAGCAGGAAGCCTGGCTCAGCACCTTGGACAGAAGCTGGCCTTCAGGCCTCCTTCCCTTAGAGCACTCCTATCCCTACTCCAGACACAAACCCTGATGCTCCCTCACTGGGCTCTGGATCTCTAGTGACAATTCTTCATGCCCCCCCAATTAGGCAGGGCTTATCCTCTTCCTCTCATTTCCCCTCTCTCAACCCTACTCCTTGCCCAAAGTGCCATTCCTACTCTCTCATCACCTTGCAGCAGCTGTTTCCAACGTTCAGAGGCTAAAATGAGTTAATCTCCACATCTCTGCTCAAGGAAGAAAACTAGAAAAGCCTTCCTGCTGCCCCTGGCAGAGCCTTCAGATAAATGCCTGCCAGATCACCCTGTGTCGTTGCAAGGTTCTTCTGGACCCTGAGATAATGCAGGTCTGTTAGACAGGCTTTTGCTAGAGAAATGTGAGAGTTGTGGAGCTTTTGCTAAAAATCCATTAATGTTTGTAATGAGTCTAGCAGGGCACTGCAGCATATTTCATCTCCGTGGGAGAGCCAGAATTCTCCTTCCTCCCCCTCCAACTTTCTCTAGGCTAAACATTCCAAATTTCTTCTTAGAAGGATGGTCATAGGAAGTGGGGGCTGCCTTGACCAGAGAAGAGAGCACTTAGGAGGGACATGAGAGCTGAGTTCAAGTATCTGAAGGACTGGTATGTAGAGGAGATATTAAATTTGTTCTGTTTGGCCCCACAGGGCAGAGCCAGGAGTAATAGGGAGAAGTCACAAAGGAGCCCATAGTTGAGCCTCCATTAAATTTCCTCTCTCTGGGAGCTGTCCAAAGGGGATCTCTCAATAGATGCTGCCTTCCTGTCTTCTTGGAAGTCTTCTCAAACAGAACCTGGTTCTCTGCGGATCCAAAATGTTGCAGAGACAATTCTTTTCCTGTATAGGTTGGAAAAAATCATCAGTGAGGTCCTGTTCAATGAACATTCTGCCATTCTGCCTGTGGAACACCATTCACTCAGGGGAAAGAGAGATGGTGAAAAGAGATCTTTCATTATCTTTCCCACCAAAATCCACCCTCCTCCAGCCTTCCCAGTTGCTGTTGATGGCACCATCCTCCTTCCAGTATCCCTGGACCACATCAAGATCTCTTCTTCTTCCTTCACTCCCTCAGTGAATTTTCAAAACAAATTGATTCTCTGTACTCCAGGGGCACTCCTATTGCTGCCTTCTTTCTTCTTCCACAATTTCTACCCCAGCTTCAGGTCCTCACAGGCTCTACAATAATCTCTCTGACTCATCTCTCCCCTCTCCACTCCATCCTCTATATAGCTGCCCAAGTGATCTTCCTGAAGGGCAAGTCTGACCATGTCACTCCCTTACTAGATGAGCACCTGGGACTCTTCTTTGCCTCTGAAATTTGACATAAACTTCTCTGGTTGGCATTTACAGCCCCTTGGCAGCTTGACTACAAGCCCCCCTTTCAGGACCAAACTCTATTTCCCTTCACATACTCTGGAGCCCTTTTGGTATTTCAGATATTTAACACGCCATCTCCCTCACCTGTGCCTCTTCCCAGACTGCTCCCCATGGATGGAATGAACTCCCTCTTTATCTCAGCCACTTAGAATTCCTCATTTCTTTCCAAATTCAGTTCCAGGACTTCTTTCTCCAGGAAATCTTTCCTTGTGTCCTCAGCTTTCAGGGCTCTTCTCCCTAATTCCTTTGGATTTTTTTCTATTGAGTGTGTATACACTGAGGAGACTCAGATGAGGTGGGTGGTACTGAGCAGGGTGCAACTGGACAACCAGTACATATGTCCATTTCAGCTTTTCACTCTTTTTATCTAGGGACAAAGCTCGGTCCCACTCAACTAGGATTTATTCACATCCCTTGTGTGCTGGGCACTGTCCTAAATGCTGGAAGGTGCAAATGAAGGCAGGAAACAGTCCTTGCTTTCTAGGAGCTCCCATTCTAATGGAGAGATGACATATAAACAACTGTAGTCCCACAGGATAATAATAGATAAATTGGAGATGGTCTCAAAGGGAAGGACCTCAAATGAAGGACTGCACACTTCTTGTGGAAGGTGAGATGGTAGCTGGGACTTAAAGGAAAACAGGGAAGCTAGAAGGTGGAGATAAGGAGGAGAGAGGGGACAGCTAGTGAAAATACCTGGCGAGGGGGTGGTTAGATGGCTCATTGGAAGGAGAGCCAGGCCTGGCTAGAAATGGAGGGTCCTAGGTTCTAGTCTGGTCTCAGACACTTCCTGGCTGTGTGGCCCTGGGAAAGTCACTTAACTCACATTGCCTAGCCCTTGACACTCTTCTGCCTTAGAATTAATACACCATATTGATTCTAGGACAGAAGTTAAGGTTTGAAAAAGTAACAGAAAACATTTAGCTTGGGAAGATGTGCCTTGCTTGAGGAGTGGCAAAGAGGCCAGTGTTTGAAATGCAGAGTACAGTCAGAGGTGGTCAGAAGCCTGGAAAGGTAGAAATAGGACAGTTATAAAGGGCTTTAAAAGTCAAACAAGAATTGATACTCTAGCCTTGAGGCAATAGGGAGCCATTGAATAGGGGGGTGATATGGTCACACCTGCCTTTTAGGAAGAATCTGACAGCTTTGGAGGCTGGAGAGACTTGAGTCAGGCAGGTACCCTAGGAAGGTGCCGATGGAACCATTTGGCTGGTGGCTTGAGTGATGAGACAACTCTATATTATCCTCCCTTGCTGCTTCATTAGTTGATGAATTAGCTAAGTGACTCCCACTTCCTCTTTGGTTATGGAAAGCATGGCATGAGTTAATTGTGTATTGTCCTTGCTTGTATTGTGGAAGAGAGCACGAATATAAAATATCTACAAAGTCAATCTAAAGTAACTTGGTTATTTGGGGGTGGGGTCGGAGGGCACCTATACCTGGGGTGTGTGAAGTGAGGGTGACCATCCTTATGCTGCCTTTTTCCTAGCCTGCCATTGTAAGCTTTCAAGCCAGCCCAACACAAATGTAAATGTGAGTGGTCCATTCCGTCCTTCCTGGGAGGGAGGGAAAGCCAAACGTCTGATGAGGAGGAAGCCAATCAGGTGGGCAAGGCCTGATAGAGCCCATAGCCCGAGTCCCTTTGCTTTTGAAACATGTTGATTGAAAGGGTGACTTGATTCAAGGCCAAATAAGCCAATTAATATTCCTGGTGTGACATTTTTAGGAAAGTGAAGTTGTCTAGATTGGGCCCCCCTAGACGGGAGCCCTTCCGTTTTAGGTCACCAGCAGACTGAATTTCTGGTTAGAGTTTGAAGACTCGAGGGACTAAAATCGGTTTCTTTTTTCTTTCTTGAAATTGAGCCAAGAGCTCTGGCTGGAGGAGATAAGGAAGGCGGCTTCATCTCCTTTTTGCTGAGAATGAGTCAAGGGGCAATTCCACCTGCCCTTTGGGCACACGTGCCAGCTGATAGCTGGGCCAGTGGGAAAGGAAGCAGACAGAGGTTCTGCCCAGCATGCAATATGAGCCCTCCAATAGAACTAGTAAGGGAATTGGGATGCAGGAACGCTGGGCTTTCCTGGTTTCCTCCCTACCTTCCAAAAAAACGAGTATTTAGCAAAACTAAAATAAATTTGACAGCTCTGGTTTTAACTTTCTATGAGTTCAGTTCTTTTGTCTTTAGAGACAGTGGGACACTGGGTAGGGCCAGTAAGTGGACCATTTGCCAGGAAACAAAGTGGTATGGACTCATTTTGCTTGGACAGAAGTGTTTCCATTTCATTGAATCAGATTGTCTATTTTATCTCTTGTAATGACTTCTACCTATTGTGTCTTTAAGAATATATCTCCAGGAGTAGAAATGCAAGCGCAAAACATATGACATCACTTCTCACATGTATATATGGGGATGTGATTTGGGGTTCAGGCCTTAAATATCACTCTATAACAAAAATGAAGAATATGGAAATAGATATCAAGGGACAACATTTGTACAACCCAGTGGAATTGCTTGTTGGCTCTGGGAGGGGGGAGGGAAGAGGGAGGGAGAGAAAATGAATCATGGAAACATGGAAAAAGCTTTAAAAATAAATAAATTAAAAAATTTAAAAATCCCAACAGAATACATCTCCTCCCCATAGCTTCAATAGGTGCTGAACTCCTCTTAAATCAGAATCCAATTCACTAATCCATCTCACCAACATTTTTATTCTTGTCCATCTCTCCCTCACAAGTCTTCTTGCTTCCCTTTTGTCATTGTGACAAGTTCCAGATCCTTCATTTGGAATTTGAGGCTTAAGCCCGCGTCGCCTTTGTGGCAGAGGCTCCTTGGTGCTCCCAATGACCCCCTCTCTTCCCAGTAATTGCCCTCTCCTCCCCCAGGGGGCAGAGCCACCAGATATGCTCCAATCACAGAAGACTACAAGGCTGAGTAGAATTCTTTACAGATGAGGGGAGGAGCCGGACAACTCCCAGGGACTCATGGATGAGCAAGGCCATCTGGCCACTTCTGTAGGAGGAATTGGCAGATCGGAATGCCGATGGAAGCATTCCATTGTTCACTTTCTTCCCCCGGGGATTTTTTCTCTAGTGTGAGTGATGTGTGTCTTATTTCCCAATACGATGAACGTGGAATTATGTATTGGTGATGGTACATGTACAACCCATATCATAGCACCTGCTGTCTTGGGGAGGGAGGGAGAGAACATGGATTGCAAAATGCCAGGGAACAGCTATTAAAATTGTATCAATAGATAATCTGGAAAAGAAGAAAAAAAGATTAAGGGAGAGAAAAAGCAGGTTCTTCTCAGAGCCCAGAGCAGAAAGATAGCACTGGGGGACCCAGTAGCCCCATGGCACTTAAGAATAGCTTCTCCTTCACTTCTGCTCCTTATCTTGGGTCCTTCTTGCCACCCCTCAGTAGGCCACTTCTTCTTTGTCTTCAGAGTTGGTCCCATTTCAGGAAAAGGAAGATTTTGTTTGCTATGAGGACGACTTCCTAGCAGGGCAGGGTCTTCAAAAGGGCCTTCGAGGGAGAGAAGTCTTCCTCGTTAGAGGTTTTTAAGCAGAGGCTAGAAAAACCCTTGTTAGTGATGATTCAGCAAGGAGGGATATCAAAGTCAAATGGAATATATTTACTTAGTCCTGCCATATATGTAACTGCAGCTAGGTGGATACAGCAGCTAGAGTTCCGGGCCTGGCGTCAGGAAGACCTGCATTTAAATGTGACCTCAGACACTAGCTGTGTGACCCTGGGCAAGTCACTTAACCCTATTTGCCTCAGTTTCCTCATCTGTAAAATGAACTAGAGAAGGAAATGGCAAATCATTCCAGTAGCTTTGCCAAGAAAACCCCAAATGAGGTCATGAAGAGTTGTATGCAATTGAACAAGAAATAAGGTCTGCTTGTTCACTACCCAACAGAAAAGTGAATGTTTTGAGTTTTACCTCGTGAGGGAAAGATGAGTCACCAAGCCCCAGGAGGTCTTGATTTGAACCACTGAGAGTGTGGCAGAGGCTGTCATCTGGAGGTGTAGAAAAGTTAGGAAGGCAACTGGAACTGAATAAAAAGACTCTAGCTTGAGCCATCAACCAATGGGAAAGCTTTGGCTATTTGGCTGGAGAATGTTAATTGGCTGGAGAAAGACTGATTGGAAGACAGCAAAATTCTGCTTCTTGTCCTTTGGCACCAGGTATAGTTGGAGATGGATGAATTGTCTCCAAATGCCCAGGATGCTCTCCGCTGCTCATTACGCTTTGTTTATTTTATGTTGGAAGTTGATTAGACAACGATGGAATGTTGAATGAAGAGCTGACTGTTCACATTGTCTGGAGAGCCAGCCTGAGGAGTTTTACTCTGCTCTTAGGAGAAGCTGATGGTTCAGAGTAGCTTCTAGTTGAGCAAGGAGCTGGCTGGGCTTGTTTGCATTGCCCAGAGAGTCAAACTAGTAGTTTTCCCCCTCCCTGGCTTAAGAGAACTACCTATCACAACAGCACAAGGAGCTCAGCTCATTTTAAGGATGCTTGAGAGTTAAAAGAACTTGCTACCATTTTATCAGCTCAAGAGTAGAAGAATGGATTTGCCCAGAAGGTGAAAGGGAAAGCTGAAGATCAACAAGTTGGTAATGAAATATCTTCCTATGGGGGAGAGTGAGGGGATCATAGGCATCAAGGCTTCTAGTCTAAAGGCCCCTGAACTCAGGAATTGTTCTTATTCATGTACCTCTCTGATATGTTCCTGCAAGGATGTGCCCACTTTCCCCACAGATATTATGCACAATGGTTGGAAAATGTGATCCAGGTTTAGTATGAATTGGGATAAATTGTGGAAAAAAAACCCCACACACATTCTAGAGTTAGGTGGTACAGAAGGCAGAACACTGGACTTGGAATCAGGAAGATCCAAGTTCAAATCCAGTTTCAGATACTTCCTAGCTGTGTGACCTTGGACTGGCCACTTCATAGCTATCTGCCTCAGTTTCTTTATCTGTCAAGTGGAAATAATAACATTTATCACCCAGAGTTATTATGAAACTCAAATGAAATGATATTTGTAGGGTGCTTTGCAAATCTTTATGGACCATAAAAATGCTAGGTATTAAGTAACTGTGATATTCTGAATATTTTTATTTTTGCCTTTTCATTAAGTAAATGTCTTATATTTAAAAAGTTAATGGTGGCATCAGTAAAAATCAGTTGAAAAATAGAGAGCAGACTGGTGTGAGCTCAGGAACAAGAAGCTTGAGTTGGGGGTGTGCAACCACACTGTACCACAACAGAGTTCCCCTTAAAACCCTGAGAAAGTTTGAATTTTAACCAACTGATGGTGGTCTCTCTATGGGAACTCAGACCTGTCAATATAAAGGAATGAATGAATGGATGGATAATGGCTGCAAAGGTTTGGTTAGAAGCAGGACTCATGGTCTGGGGGTGCTGCCATTCATGTTTCCTGTGCTTATCTGCCTGTGGGTGGCAGTTGTGAGCAAGGTGGAAAAGAAGGTGGGCCCCTTCTCCACAATGATCTCTTCCCTCAATCCCAGCCCTGGTGACTGGGCTGGAAGCACTCCTGGGGGATTGTGGGGACTCTTCTTTCCAAGGCTATTGGATTCACAGTTCTAGGCTGTCTCCATTGGGATCTAAGGGCAGATGGTATTCAGAGTAATGGGATTAGTTTGACTTGCCTGGCACAAGCAGCTTCCTATCTTTCCTAAGGGTGCCCTGCTGCTTTTTCTGGACTGGTTTGCTTCCCTAATTGGTGATCAAGTCAACTCAGAGAGACAGTGGATGGAAGTATCTAATGTAAGAGGGCATACTGTGAAGGTTCATGCCAAGCCATACCACACAGGCCAAGAGAAATGCTAAGGCACAGTCCTGGGCACACATGGAACGAACCAGAGATATTTGTTCACTGATTGGAAAAGAAATGACCAGAAATGTGATTGCATTGGCCAGAATAAATTACTTTTATATTGATGCTCCCAAATGAGATGAATCTAAAAAACCATCCTCTTATGATACCACCACAAAGCCATACATCAGTTGTATTTATTTGGTAAGGGTATTGCTGTGCATAAGTGATGACAATGGTGACAGAGGACATGTAGAAGATGACATTCAGGGCAACAGCTAAAGTCCATTGTGCTTAAATCATGACAATAAATGTCAGCAAGACAGCTGATGTACTTACAGGTGTAAGAATGGAATGAATGAGCTTCTGAGAAGTCAAGGGAAAATGTTTTCTAGAGTGATGTCACAACCAGTGGAGAGGCTGACTTGAAGGATGATTCCAATGAAATCTACCCTTCTGGCCTTGATTTCCCCCTTTATGCATATATTGCCAAGAGATGGCATTGTATCTAGGGTTACTTGTACAGGAGAGAAAGAAGGGCATGAAGGATAATTCTAAAGAAGAGGGTGAAGAATACTTGTCATCAAAAAGAGAATACAGGAACCAGTACTCTAAAAGGATTCTGGGGGGGATGGATTAGTTTTCTTTCAGAAACCCCTTCTTTAATTTGAAACTTTGTAAAAAAGTCAGATTGAATTCATGGCATTTCCCACTAATGGCTCCAGAATAGCATGTAGCCCACATGATATGGGGTGGGTGCCCACATCCAAGCTGTGGGGGACCCTAATCTCCCTGGGTCTTCCACACAATTTGAGATATCTCAGAACATCTCCCAGCTTCATGCCCACTAGAGGTCAACTCTGCTGAGTGGAGTCTAGAAATTCTCTCATAATCCTAGGGTCTCTGGCTCGAGTGTATGACCCTAGCTCTTTGTGTTTGCTTTCTCCAATGATTGCCTAATATGTCAGAACCAACCCAACCTTTCCTACATTTCTCGGCTTATTCCACTTCATTCATCTCCCACACTACAGTTCAGCTACACTGGCTTACCTGTTATTCCTTACATGCGATGCTCCAATTCCCATCTCTGGGCCTTTGCCCAGGCTGTCCCCCATGCCTAGAATGCTCTTTTCTCTCCCAATCTCTGGTATCCTTCAGTTCTCAGCTCAAATGCTGTTTTCTGCTAGCAGCCTGTTCTGATTCCCACAGCTGCTAAAGCCTTCCTCTCTAATCTGCCTGTACCTTGAGTGATGCTAGTTGTCCTTATGGTGGCCCCCAAAGCCCAGCTGCTCTTAGTGAGCGATAGAGGAAAACCCAAAGTTAGCCTCTCGCTCTGATGGGGCAGACTGAATGAGAGGCCCTGCTGTGCATTAAATCTACTCTTGGGAACGTCATTACAAACAATAAGGATGCCTTATGGTTATGTGGAAAATTGATATCGAATTGTAATGATTTGAACCTTGGGTTTTGCAGGTCAGCCAGCTTCCAAACTGGAGTAATAGAGTAAGTGGGTCTCCAGGCATCTCACTGGGCTGCCTTTGTTAGAGGCAAGCCGGACACCTTCTTATTTCTCTGTAAACATGAACTCTCTTAGCTAAGAACGGTAAGCAAGCTCCGGCAGCCATCTTGGACTGCAGTAATCCAGTTAGTAACCCAAGTAGGAGGGGGTTTATTGGTATCCTTAAGCTCTGCCTCTCCCTGTGATGAGGGAAAGAGGAAGGAGTTGGGGTCTCCAAGTCCCTGCCCTCAGTGGCAATTTATCAATCAGAGATGTCTTGGGATGTCCAAAGGAGGAGAAACTGAATGATGAGATCCCAAGGGGGTATATAGGAAATACCCCAGAGGAATTGGCTCTTTTTTGTCCTGCTCACTCTCATTGGTGCCCATTTGGAATGTGGAGGGAATTGGCCAGTCTAGCTTGTATTGAGTGTGAATTAACAAATTAACTCTAAATGAAGAAATACCGCCTCTGGAGATTTTCACTTGTTCAAATTATGGTCCCCATTCAGAGAGACAGACTCTCAAACAATGGGCTGAGATGAGGATTCCCCCCTCCCCCACCCACCCATCTTCTAGGTCACGCCTGGAGCTGCCCTTACACTCTTATTGGATACCACTGAGCACAAGGAAATCATTGTAACTGGATCAAGCATGGGAAATTAGGAGAAGTCGATGAAGTCAATCATGTCTAACTGTTAGCAGAGTGAGTGACCACTCAGATTTTCCAGAGACCTGCTCATTTCAGGAGCTCCAGCTGCCAAGGAGCAATCCTGGGGACAGCAATCAGAGACCTCACTGCTGGTCCATTTAGCCTTTTCCTCCTTCCTGTCAACTTGGGAGGGGAAATTGATGTCACAGAACAGCTTGCATTCACTTGCTCCATCTGTTCCGGTGCTGCTGCTGCCATACCGGGGAGGGCTTCCTCTCTTTACTTTGAGATGCTTTTCTTCCTTTCAGGAACTCTTTTTAAAGTTTTGCCCATTCCCAAACTATGCAGTAGTTCTTTGTTTGGAGAGATGAGCAAGAATTCCAGATCCTGGTTGTGGATGGCTATTCACCAGGCTATTCACCCTCTTGCAGAGGAAGCCTTATCTTTGGGTGTATCTGGTTAGGTGGTAGTTGTCTCCCCCATTAGACTTTGGGCTTCTTGAATTCAGAGATCATATTTTTGCATTTCTTTGTATTTCTAGTGCTTAGGCATAGTCCCTGGAACACAGTAAGGGGTTGTTGATTGGATAGACCTGTGCTGGCAATTGTGCCTGAGGACATTTTTCACATCATCTGCCCAGAAGCTCAATGGTAGTACTTCCTCCCTCCCCTGTCTGGGGTAAGAAGGTGGTAGCTCACATGCGGCATGAAGGTTATAGTTTAGGCACTCAGGCTCTAAAAGGTTCACCATCCCTAGAATAGACTGTAGAGTACAGGAAAAGGAAATAGCAGAGGAGCTTGGGAAACTGATCACAAATTGGCTCTGAGGCACAGTATGGTGGTGATGGAGACATCAATTATCCTGGCATCTCTCTCCATATCCTTCTCTCTCTGTATGTCTCTTTCCCTACACTCTCTTCTCTCCCTCTTTGTCCCTCTCCCACTCTCCCCTTTTCCTCCTTCCCCGTAAATCACTGCAGTTAATCACTTCTTGCCTTGCCTTAGTGATAATCTCCCATCAACAAATGGAAACTCTCTTCTGGTCCACTCGATTCTCCTTAAGAGGTGGATCTGGTTGCTGGGGTGCAAGTGATGGGAACTCTGGGGTGAGGGACCACTTCCTCCTAGAATTTAGGAGAGGGAAGGAACAAAATCCTGGCATGATCTGCCCTGAACTCTGGACTTTGAAAAAGCCAATTTCTAAGGGTTCAGAAGAAAGACTAACCTGCTACAAAGAAAGTCATTCCAGCAGTGTTTAAGAATGAAATTCTGAAGACCCAAAGGAAGGGCTCCAATGAGGAAGGGAAAAAATGGGATTTGTCCAGAGGCTGATGGGAATTCACAGTGAACTCACCAAGCAACTTTGATTTTGGAAAGAAATATCCAGAAGATGGAAGCACGGCCAGGTAACAGGATGAATGTAATAGTGCAGGTGGGTCATGCCAAATAGCATCAGGAATGCTAAAGTGAGGGAATCTGAGGGCACCAGAAGGATTTTCATTCTTCGGAATAGATTAGACCATGATAAATGTGTTGTAAGGATTAGCTCTTGGCTAAAAGCAGGAGATCCCACAAGGCAAAGGCAGGGCCAGCATTCTGGAGCTCTCAGGAGCTGAGGAACTGAACACCCAGGCAGTTTCTGGGAGTAGTTGGTGGTCTTCTCTGGAGGAGTGAGCGGCTGTCGTTTTCCCTAATAGTCAGGAGAGCCAAGAGGGTTTTCTGTCTGGCTATTCTGGGGGGTGGGGGGGATCCAGAGAGCCAGTGATTCCCTCTCCTGTGTGCCCTTCCTGAGATTCTGCCCATCCCTGCTGCTGCTGCTGCTGCTGAGGAGTGGATGTTCAACAGAGCTGCTGCTGCTGATTTCCTCCTGGGACTTCTGCTAGACCAAAGAGGACTCCAGTTGTGTGAGATTTCCTTTGGCCCTTGTTCTTGCTCCTACCAAACCCTCCCTCACCTTAATTAGTAGTTAAGGAGTTCGTTTAGAATAGCTATAGAAAGTTGTTAGGGTTTTAGCCTCTGATTGGCTGTAAACTTGGTTATTCCCTGATCCCCTTTCCTTTCTCCCTTTAGTTAAATAAATCTGTTTTTTTTTTGTTACATATATTTATATTTAACCCACCTACTACAAGGGCAAGAGAGAGAAGGTAGAGCTGCTCCGTCCCGAGTTGGTTTCTGCTTTCTCTGCTAAGGAGGAAGATCTTTACATGGCCAAGTACAAACCAGAAATGGTTCATGGGCAGTTGACAACCCAGATGAGTAAGGAAATGGGAAGAGAGCCTCAAGGGAACTTGGCTAAGTTCAACTGAAGAGGACCCAGAGGATTCCGATCTTTGGGCACCAGGGAACTCCCAGGTGATGACTAGGCTGGACCTAACAAGATGAGAGTCACCAGGGATGAATGTAAAATCAAATATAAGGGCAAGAAAAGCAGCCGCTTCATGAGGAGGAGATGGAGGAGGCCTGGCCAGAGGGCAATTGCTTTGAAAAAGAGCCTCGATCAGTTGTAGCAGACCATGAGCTCAATTTGAGACCCCAGCAGGATGTACCAGCCAAAAAAGAGAATGAATGGATCAAGCAGGGCCTCCTGCTGCCTCTGCCCGACCTCTTTGGGGTACTGCGTTCATTTCTGGAGGCCCTCGTTAAAGAAGGACCTTCATAAGCTGGAGAGTCTAGAGGAGGGCAACCAGGATGGCAAAGGACCCAGAGAGGTTCTGATGTGGGCAAGGCAGAAAAGTAAGGGCTCGTCCAAAGAGCCGACAGCTCAGACTGACTCCAAGCTGAGGAAACAGATTTTGTTACGAGAATGTATCAGTAGAGGAGCTAGTCACAGAAAAAGCAAACAAGTCAGCCAGGGAAATAAGTAGGGAAGCGAGGTAGGCAAGGTAAGGAAAGGGGGGCGAGGTTTGGGGCTCTCAGGATTGCTTTTTATCTTGATTAGTTACCAAGGATGGGGGCTCTTGGGTCTTTATAACAACTTTATGAGTAGGTGTTATAAACCCATTTTTCAGATGAGGAAACTGAGGCTGATAGAGATGAAGTGACTTGCTCAGAGTCAAGCATCAAGCAGCTGCTGAGGGAGTATTTGAACTCTCCTCTTCCTGACTCCAGGTACAGCACTCTCTCCACATTTTCCAGCCACCTCAGTATAAGGTATTGTTATCCTCCTGCAGAAGAAAGAGGGGTCTATCTTAGGGGTCAGGAGAACCTAGCTTCAAGTTCTAGTCAGGAAGCACTTGGGCTAGGTGACCCAAGGCCAGGGATGTAGGGAGCCAGGTGGCATGATGGAGAGCCCGTCAAGCCTGGAATCAGGTAGACCTTTGTTTAAATATAGGCTGACACTTATTAGCTGTTTGATCCTGGGCAAGAAACTCCACCTCTGTTTGCCTCAGTTTCCTCATCTGTAAAATGGGCAAAATAATAGCACTGACCTCTCTGGCTTGTGAGGGAAAAATTAGAGAATTGTGAAGCCCTTCGCCTTGTGCCTGGCAGGAGAAAGCTCTCTATGTGTCTGTATCATCATCATCATCATCATCATCATCATCATCATCATTATTTAGTAGCCCAGGGTCAGGTTGCCTGGGGCAGCCGGTTCTTCATGGAGATTTCCCTCATCCGATGGAGTCCAGTCCAAGCCTCTTGTCCAATGGCTTTATTGATCTTGTTGCCTCCAGGTGGGTCCCAGGTAGATCTTGGTGTCCCCTATCCCAGACAGGTCCCACCCAGCTCCTTCTGTTTGTCCCAGGAGTCCTGGGAGCCTGTAGGAGTTCTTAGGGATGTGTAGGTGAATAGTGGCCGGGGTTAGACAGCTGGCTCTTCACCCTATTTCCCCCCAAATGGTAGTCAGGAGGCCTGGCTCTGTGTTCCAGTTCTGCCCATGGCTGGCCAAACACCTGATTGGTAACTGCTCAGCTGCTGCAGGAAGGTTAGAAGCTGTTCTCCACCTCAGTCCCAACAATTAAGGAACTGTCCGATGCCAGGTGGGCTTCAGCGTGTTTCTTCGCCTCCTCTCAGACGATTGCCTCAACTTTCCCCTGGGCATTGCCAGTGTTTTTCTGTATGCCTGCCACCCCCCCCCCCCAGGAGCCGCTCTTTAATCACTCATCTCAGACGGATGCTCAGAGCCCGAGTCATCCTCCCTGAGAGACTGGGGCGCCTGCGGCTAATAACTGCCCCCCATCTGCTCCCTGAATAACTCACCTGAGCCTGAGCCTCGAACCCCGCCCCAGCTCCGCTTCTCCTCCCCAGCCCTCTCACACCCCCTAGGGAGGGGCGCCCCAGCTGGCATTAGGGGGTCCGTGGTTAGGAATGTTTCCGCTGTCCCTGCAGCCAGCTGCAAATCTTTCCAGAATGACTAGTGACAGTTAAGGGCTGTGCAATGGGCGGACAGAGATCAGAGGACATTTTCTCAGGAGGAAAAGACCCCCCCCCCCTTGTGCCACTCATTGTAAGTGTGCCCCTGGGCAAGTCCCTTAACTCTGGGGCTTTGGACTCTGCAACCTTTAGGGACCCTTCCAGGTGAAAAGTGATCCTCCGACCCGCTTTGGCCTCGGCTGTAGCCGTGCTTTAGCTCGGTTCTCCCTGAAGTGCACGCTCCTTCCAGAGGTGCAGGTCGCAGCCCGTGCTGTGCCCTTCTGCTCCCCATCTTCCCCGCAGGCAATGCCTCCGTCCTGGCCTTTGACTGCGGAACCAAAGTCAGGCTCTGCTGCTTCCAGCCTCGGCTGTCTCCGGACACTTTGTACTGGGCCACGTGACTGGGGCTCTGGGACTTTTTCTTCACTTGACTAGGCTCGGTGAGTCATCGTCCTCCAGGCAGCCTCTCTGCGGTCACCTCCGCCAGGATTCCTCCGCCCTTTGGGGCTGCTCGGACTTGCAGACGTGTGAGCCCCCAGGGGAGCGGCGGCCTTCTGGGAATGGGATCTGGGTCATGAGGAGCCGTGTGGAGGGGGCCAGGGAAGTCCCACCGCCAAGGGCGGCCAGCCCGCTTTCTTCCCTCCCTCCGTCTCCGGAGGGACCCACCTCATCACGCATGAAGGCGAGCTGGAGAAGCTCTTGGGCGGGGCTGCTTCCGTCTTTGCTCCTGGGGTGGATGGGGGAGGAGGAGGAGGAGGAGGAGGAGAGAAGAGGGGGCATTGTTTGCCTCTGGGCTGGCCCCCCCAGTCAAACTGCAGCCATTGATTTCCTCACCTTCTGTCTTAGAATCCATGCTAAGGATCAGTTCCGAGTGGTAAGAGCAAGGCAATGGGGGTGAAGTGACTTGCCCAGGGTCACCCAGCAAGAATGTGTCTGAGACCAAATTTGAACCGAGGACCTCCCAGCTTTAGAGATGGCTCTCTGTCCACTGAGCCACTTAGCTGTCCTCCGACCAGCATTTATTAAGCGCCGACTCTGTGCCAGGCCAGGCACCATGCCAAGCAGACCCCATTCTCAAGGAGTTCCCGTTCCAGTGGAACCTCCCTGCAATCAGCTCCAGACAAGCAAGAGAGGGGCAGAATAGAGCGAACAAGGGGGGACTCACCAGGCTTCCCAGCCAGGATGGAGCACTCTCCTTCAGGCTTCTGTCTGGGGGCTGTTAGGGTGAGGGTCCTCTAAGGGCCCGAAGGATTCCAAGCCTTTACCCAATCGGCACCGTGTTCTCCTGGACATCCATCTCTCCTCCGATGGAGGCATGGCCAGGGCCTCTCTGGGCAGCCGTCATCGGCCTCCGATCCCCTGCTTAACCCTGGCGAATGGATGATCGCTGCTGGGCTTCCATTTAGCAAAGGATTTTTGTAGGGTCTTAACTTCCCCCTGGGAACCGCCATTTTGGGGAAGCGAGTCCTTAATCCAGGGGGGAGCGGCCTGGGGAAAGGTTCCAGGAGATCCATGAATCCGGATGGAACAAATGTACATTTGTAATGAAAACTGACCGTGTGTGTGTGCGTGCCTGCGGGGCAACCCACCAGAAACCCGGGACTTTGTCCTCGCGGAAATCGCTGCTCGGAAATCTCAGCTCTTTTCCTAGCTCGGACCCCTGTTAGGCAGCCCCAACTGTTAGTTGCCCTCCTCAGTCACTACATCCCGCTGAAAGCCATTGCAGCAGGCTTGGTTCCCTTTCGTTCTCATGGCGGCTTTGATTTTCTGCGTCTTTATTATTTCAGTATTTGCCTCCTTTTGGGCCCTGATTTCGTGTCTACATGGGAGTCCATTGGCTTCCCCAGATGTGCAAAAGGTCAAAGACTCACAAAAGGCTGCCAAGACCATTTTGTAAAAAAAGTACTTTGTCTTCCCGACAGCTGGGACGTGACTGCAGTGTGGTCTGGTGGAGGGACTGTCTGCCAAAGCTTCCTCCTTTCTTTCCCATGGTGCCTGGTACATAGGAAGAAGAAGAAATGGCCGTTCATTCTTTGATTTTTAACGCTTACCTTCCCTCTTAGAACGGATACTGTATATTGGTTCCAAGGTAGAAGAGTGGCAAAGGCTACATGATGGGGTTCAAGGGACTTGTCCAGGGTCACGCAACTAGGAAATATCAGAGATGTCAGAACCTCCCATTTCTTGGTCTGGTTCTCTATCCACTGGGTCACCTAGTCCCCCTCCCCCCCCCCCATTCATGCTAGATGTGGATGTTTGTAGAGATCATTTTCATAAAGATTTGATGGCCATAAGAAAGTGGATGTGGAGGTTGGTAGCCACTCTTGTGTCCTGGGTTATTTTTTTCTGGAGGGGCTGTTACTCCCCCCTCCCACAATCATTTAGTCTCTTCCTTTCTTTGAGTTTGCTGGAAGCTCAAATCCTCAACACTCGGAGGAAAAGGAGGCCTCTTGTAGACCAGACTTCTGCTCTGGGCCCAGCTTTGGGTCTGCCTTCCTGCTCAATTTCATTTTCTTCTGTGCCTTTTCTCCTTCTTCACATTCTGAACCACATAGTGGTGCTTTATGGTCATCAAGGAAGAAAGCAGATCTGCCGCCCCCCCCCCCCTTTCCATTTTTAAATCTCTGTTTTTCTCCTTCTAGTTTCCTCTGTAAGTGCTGTTGGCCAAAACACATGTAGCTCTCTGCCAATGAATTCTCCCTTTTGTGTTTCATGAGAGGATGTCTTTTGTGTGCTTAAGGGGTCCCCTATCACAGCTCGGTCTAGAGCTGGAAAGGACCTAAAAAGCCACTGGCCCGACTCTTTCATTTTTCAGTTGAGGAAATGGAGGCCCATCAGGGTCATGTGACTTGCCCAAGGACACCGAGATAGTAAAAATCCATGCTGTCAGTCCAGTTCCTCTCTAATGTGTGCAAATGAGCTCATACTCTAAGTTGCTATTGCCCGGGATGGCCATGTAACTCATTTGGCGAGGGATTGCTCTAGTGGTTTTTAGCAGCGGATGGCTAAAATTATTTCTAGAGACTTGTTTTGGGTGAGAATATCCATCTGTTGATTAGGCTGCCATTAGAGCCAATGAAGTGATAGATCAGTGGCCCTGTCCAAGGACTGAAGACCCCACACTCCAGCAGGCAGATCTATTTGATGAATTCAGCAAAGTAGATTCAGTGCCTACCACAAAAAAGGGGCCAATATAGGCTCTACTCCAAAATAGTTTGCATTCTAATGAGAAATGCTATTTAACTTAAAATTCCATGTATACAGTCCGGAACATGAGCTGCCCTTTACAAAAGAAACTCTCTCCTGCTAGTATAGAAAAGCTAGACGGTGCTTCTGCTTGAAGTCTCTGCAAATGAGTGCTTTTCCTCCAAGTGTGCACAAAGTCTACATAAATCAGTAGATGCAGGAATCAGCAGAAAGAAGATAAAACAACAGGAACCATTGCCTTCTTCTTATCTATTCACGCTACCCCATTTTCTTCACAAATGCGTACATATATACATATAATGTCTTCCATGTTTCCATTTCTTGGTTCTCTCTCTGGAGCTAGCATTCACAATTTCTTCTTGAAGTATTACATCTGTAGCTGTTTATCACATTCTCTTGGTTCTACTCATTTTTGCTGATCACTATCCTGAATGGTAAAAAAGAAATCTGCCTCCACAAGGAGATAGATTGATTGGGAAGGACCTAGATGGATTGGTGATGGAAAAACCCAACTAGGGACCTCCCCAGGGCCAGCTAGCAAAGCACAGCCCCTTGAGACGATAGAAAACCAAGTTTATCAAGGTTGGGGAAATGGTACATAAACTTAACAGAGTCTCTAAAAACTCACTCTCCTACACTCCCCTACAGGGAATGCTCTTCAGGTCTTCTCAATCCCTCCTTACCAGCTTCCTGATCTATCTAGACCCCCAAACTATCTGACTACCTTACTAACCGAAATATCCCAGATTGTCTCTAAAAGGCTAAGGATACAGGACCCATGGATGGACTGAGTCCTTTCCCTACCCCTAACCCAAAGCTTTCTAGCTAAAACCCAAAGTACCAAATGTAAAACCCTTGGGTTTACTTTAGCCAAGTTGTCACAGCCAGATTGTTTCTCCTCCAAGATATTACTCCAAACCCAGGAACCTACTAATCTTTCCACAAAGACGAGTCCATTCCCAGAAGATGATAGCGCCACTGTACTCCTTTCCAGCTCAGAGAGGAGCAAAGCAGGAATGACCGTTAATCTCATTTAACTCCCAAGATCCTCCTCTGCAATGCCTTCTCCCAGAATCTTCTCCCAGTGTTTGGGGCTAAATTCTCTTCCTTCCCCTTAGAGACAATCTTTACATTTTTTCCTGTCCCTTATCTCTTATCCTTACTATGGTTCTTTCCAAGTTAAAAAAAAAAATTAGCCCATTCATCATTTCTTATGGCACAGTAGTGTGAATTTTAAAATTACTCCACCCTACTTAGACACACTTTAGGGGAAGATAAAGTTGTAAACTCCTGATTGAACAATGAAGGTACTTAGCTCATACCTTATAGTGAAGCTAGAGCCTTAAGCTAGGTCTATTTTAAGATCTAATACAAAAGGGTGTTAAGTACCTGTAAAGGTTAAATTAATCACAAAAGGTCAAGCAACTCACAAAAGGTGAACTTAACAAAGAAGTGTGAAGTAACTCAAAATCTAACCAAAGAAGGTGAGAACTAAAGAGTGGACAGTCCTGGAGAAAATCTAACCAAAGAAGGTGAGAACTAAAGAATAGTCAGTCCTGGAAAAAGCATCTACTATGATTGGTAGACATGAAAATTTTGGGGAGGTGACATAAGAGAAAATTTCTTCAAAAGGATGCTAAAAAAGTCAGTTCGGGCAATTGAATTCAGTTCGGAGTGCAATTGGATTCAGAATTCAGTTTAGGACTAGAACTCAGCCTGGAGAATCTTCCTCAGACAGTTTTCTGGAGATAGTCTTGTGGTGAGTGATAAGACTGATTCCTTCTCCCTTAGGCTCAGGGAGGCCATTTTGGCCAAGGCCTTTAACTACTGCTTAGCTCAGCCTGCGCCGGAGCAGTTTTAAATTAATTCTTTCTCTCTCTCTCTTCTCCTTCATTCCTTCTCTCTATATTAATTAAAATCACCATAATTCCCAGCTGACTTGGGTATTTTATTATTTGGGAATTTTCCCTGGTGACCAAGTTAATTTAGATTTTTTTAAAAGTCAAAATGCTAAAATTATCCTTATAGTAGTATATCCTAATCATATACCATAATTTGTTTAGCCATTCTCCTATTGGTGGGCATTCCCTTAATTTTCAGTTCTTTATCACCACAAAGAGAGCTACTATAAATATTTTGGAACATACAGATTCTTTTCCTTTTCCTTGATCTTCTTGGGAAACAGACCCAGAAATAATATTGCTGAGTCTGTGGGCATACCCAGTTTTATAACTCTCTGGTTATAATTCCAAATTGCTCTCCAAAATTTCTGGGTTAGTTCTCATGTTCATCAATGGTGTATTGGTGTCCCCCTTTCCCCAAATACCCTGCAACATTAGTCATTTTGTCCTTTTGACAATTTAACTAATCTGATGGATGTGAGATACCTCAGAATTATTTTATTACATTTCTCTAATCAATAATTTTTAGATTTAAAAGCTTTTTAAAAATTTAGAGTGATTTAGAGCTTTTTTTTTTCATATGCCTCTATATGACTTTGATTTCTTCATCTAAAAATTATCTGCTCAGGGGAATGGCTTTTATTCTTATAAATTTGAAAAAAATTTCTGTATATATTTTAGATATGATACTTCTGTCTGAAAGATATCCCCCCCAAATTTCTCCCCAATTTTCTGCTTTTCTTCTAATTTTGGCAATATTTCTTTTATTTGTACAAAAACTTTTAAATTAATTTTACTCAAAATTATCTATTTTACATCTCACAAAGCTCTCTATCTTTTATTGACTCATAAATTCCTGTCCCATCCATAAATCTGATAGGTAATATGTTCCCTATTCTATTTTACGTATATCCCCCTTTATGTCTAGATCTTGTATCCATTTTGTTCTTCTCTTACTGAATAGTGTAAGATATTGGTCTATACCTAGTTTCTGCCAAACTACTTTCCAGGTGTCTCTACAATTTTCCCCAAATAGTGATTTCTTGTTGCCAAAACCTGGATCTATTCTTTTGTCAAATACAAAGTTAATATAATCTTTTACTAACGTTTATCATATGTATGTCCTTTTTACTGATTTCTTAGCCAGTACCAGATAGTTTGGATAAATTATTGCTTTATAATACAGTTAAAATCTACTTCTTTCCTTCTTTCTTTCTCACCCCCTCCCTCCTCCCCCCCCCTTTTTCTTTCTTTCCAGAAGAGCAGTAAGGGCTGGGCAATGGGGGTCAAGTGACTTGTCCAGAGTCACCTAGCAAATGTCTGAGGCCAAATTTGAACCCAGGACCTCCTGTTTCTAGGCTTGGCTCTCAATCTATTGAGCCACCCAGCTGCCCCCTAGATTTCCTTTCTTTACATTTTTCATTAATTCTTTTGGAATTCTTTTTTTTTTAAACCCTCACCTTCCATCTTGGAATCAATACTGTGTATTGGCTCCAAGGCAGAAGAGTGGTAAGGGCTAGGCAGTGGGGGTCAAGTGACTTGCCCAGAGTCACCTAGCAAATGTCTGAGGCCAGATTTGAACCTAGGACCTCCTGTCTCTAGGCCTGGTTCTCAATCCACTGAGCTACTCAGCTGCCCCCAATTCTTTTGATATTCTTGATCTTCTGTTCTTCCAAATGAATTACAGTTATTTTTTTTTCTACCTCAATAAAATAGTTTTTCTTTTTTTGGTAATTTTACTGGAATGGCATTGAATAAGCAAGGTAGTTTACGTAGGATCTAATTATATTGGTTCTGATCATTTACACACAATTTTAATTTCTCTAATTATTTAGATCTGCCTTTATGTAGGTAAAAAGTGTTTTATAATCATATTTGCATATTTTCTGGATTTGTCTGGGTGGGTATTCTCCCTGGTATTTTATTCTCTCTATATTTATTTTAAATGGCATATCTCGATGTCTTTTTAAAGGACTTTGCTAGTAATGTATGAAAATATTGATGATTTATCCTGCTACTTTGCTGAAATTATTGATAGATTCAACTAACATTTCAGTTGAATCTCTAGGATTTTCCACACATGTAATTATGTCATTTACAAACAAATATTTATTGCCTTCTTGCCCACTCCTATTCCTCCAATTTCTTTTTTTTCTCTTATTGCTACTAGCATTTCTAGTGCTATATTAAATAATAGAGGTGATAATGGGCATCCTTATTTCACTCCTGATCTTTTTTTAAATTATTATTATATTTTATTTGATCATTTCCAAGCATTATTCGTTAAAGACATAGATCATTTTCTTTTCCTCCCCCCACCCCCCGTAGCCGACGCGTAAGTCCACTGGGCATTAGATGTTTTCTTGATTTGAACCCATTGCTTTGTTGATAGTATTTGCATTAGAGTGTTCATTTAAAGTCTATCCTCTGTCATGTCCCCTCAACCTCTGTATTCAGGCAGTTGCTTTTCCTCGGTGTTTCCACTCCCATAGTTTATCCTTTGCTTATGAATAATGTTTTTTTCTCCTAGATCCCTGCAAATTGTTCAGGGACATTACACCGCCACTAATGGAGAAGTCCATTACCTTCGATTGTACCACAGTGTCTCAGTCTCTGTGTACAATGTTCTCCTGTTTCTGCTCCTTTCACTCTGCATCAGTTTCTGGAGGTCCTTCCTGTTCACATGGAATCCCTCCAGTTCATCATTCCTTTGAGCACAACAGTATCTCATCACCAACATATACCACAATGTGTTCAGCCATTCCCCAATGGAAGGGCATCCCCTCGTTTTCCAGTTTTTGGCCACCACAAAGAGCGCAGCTATGAATGTTCTTGTATAAGTCTTTTTGTCCATTATCTCTTTGCACTCCTGATCTTTTTGGGAAGGCTTCTAACTTATCCCCATTGCAGATGATGCTTGCTGATGGTTTGGGTAGATGCTTTGTATCATTTTAAGAAAAAAAAATCCATGTATACTTATGCTTCTAGTGTTTTTAATAAGAATGAGTGTTATATGTTGTCAAAGACTTTTTCTGCATGTATTGAGACACTCATATGGTTTTTATTACTTTTGTTATTAATATAATCAATTACGTTGATAGTTTCCTTTATCTTAAAGCATCCTTGGATTCCTGGTATAAATCTTACTTGGTCCCAATGTATAATCTTGGTGATATTTGGTTGCAGACTCTTAGCTAGTATTTAATCTGGGATTTGTGCATCCATATTCATTACTGAAATTAGTCTGTAATTTTCTTTCTCTATTTTTGCTCTTTCTTGTTTGGGTCAGTAACATTTTTTCATGAAGATAACTTGGAAAAACTCCTTCTTTACCTGTTATCCTTTACTTAAAATTGGAATTGATTGATCTTTAAATGTTTGGTAGAATTCTCTTGAAAATCTCTCTGGTCCAGATGCTTTTTTCTTTGGAAGGTCTTTGATGGTCTGTTTAATTTCGTTTTCTAAAATAGTCTTATTGAGATATTCTTTTCCTCCTCTGATAGTCTAGGCAGTTTATTTTTTGGTAAATATATAGTAAATATGTTTGGTAAATATTTAGGAGCTCATTATTCAGCCCCTCCCTTCAGAACATCCCAAGACATCTATCTCTAGCTGGTAAACAGAGAAGTAGGAGGCGGTTCACCAAACTGTCTACGCCTCCTCATCCCCATGTGATGAAGGTTGTGTAGACAGGAAGAGAATCCTCATCACACTTTATTAGCCAAATTCTGTTCAAAGGGAGACATTCATGGGGATTCCTAAGGACAAAGAAAATGTCAAAAGCAGAATCTCTCACCCAGAACCCAGACCTAGAAATATGTAGTAATTTTCTCTAATCCACACCTCTTACACACAGATTTTTATAGTGTATGAGAAATAGATTCTCACAGCATGAGGCAGTTTCTAGGGTCTTTTGGCCTCCTCCTGTGATGACTGTATTATTTTGGGTTGACTTCTCTAAGAGGCAGCTAACTGGTGCAGTGTTTAGGCATTGAGTTTAAATTCAGTCTCAGAAAGGTGGTGATGCTGGACATGTCAGTTAGCCCTGTTTGCCTCAACTTCCTCACCTGTAAAATGAGCTCGAGGAGGAAATGGAGACCGCTTCAGTGTCTTTGATGAGAAAATTCCAAATGAGATCATGAAGAATCAGACACAGGAGCTAGGCTTAGAGATGGGAGGTCCTGGGTTCCAATTTGACTTCAGACCCTTCCTAGCGATGTGACCCTGGGCAAGTCACTTAACCCCCTTTGCCTCGCCCTTAACGGCACTTGTTTGAATGTCAGATTGGAGCTGCCATCATTCTATGTTGCACTGACTTGAGCCAAAGATGGGCCCAATAGGGACCGGCCGGTTTTGCCTTTCCTCCCAGGTGAGCCATATTGCTGTGAGCGTTCAGAGCCGAGTTCTTCCTTTCTTGGGCTCCGGGGGTGCCAGCTCCTCGGGTAGGCTCATAATGGGAGTCCCCAGTTCCCGACGGCCGAAGAGGTCTCCTTGGCGCTTGTGCTCCCCGCCCCTGGGATGCGGCGCCGATCTTTTAGGCTGTGGAGGATGCTGATGCTCAGCGTTCATTAGCGCGCCATTGGCGTGGGGAGTGACGGAACCTCCCACCTGATTTTCCAACACTTGGAGCCCACGAGGTGGTTTTGACTGACAGGCTTGTTACACAGAGACAAATAATAGTACACTAATGAGGCGGGGAAGGCTGGGAGCAGACACACTGTGGGTGCCCGGAGGAGGCGCAGCTTGTAAACGGGGGACGTTTCAGAGGCTTATGCAAGGCTCCCCGCTACTACGCGCAAGACTCGCCTTTGGCGGCGGTGCCCTGTGGTTGGGGGCGCTGCCTCGGCGTGGCAGCCTCACAGGGTGTCGCCGAGATGGACCTCGTCATCCCTCCTGCGATACCCAGGACGGGCTGGCAGAGGCATCTTTTTAGTCAGCGCCATTGGAAACGTCGAAGGAATGGGAGGTTTTCCATTACGGAGGGCTAGAGCTGCCCCGGGGCATTTTGGGGGCTGGAGCTAGATAGAGCTTCTCCTTGGATGTTTTCTCCATAGAATCATAGAAGGACGGAATTGGAGGGGATCTCGGAGGTCAGAGCTGGAACCCCAACCCCCCAGTGGTATCCCCAAATGGCGAGGCTTGGCAGGGCTGCAGAGTGGCATCCGGACTCCCCCAAGATGCAGTGGGGGCGGGGTCGGGTTTTCCCACTTTTGGGGGTGCTCTCCGCCAGAATGAGGACCAAGAAGGGGGTGGCGCTGGTGTGGTGGAAGACCAGAAGAACAGCTGGTGCCTCAGCCACATCTGCAGCTGGCCTGTGTGAGACCCTTCGGAATGAACTAGCTGCGAGGTGCCTGTGCCTGGAGCCTTTTATTCTGGGCTCAGTCACCCAGAGGTGGGCGCAGGAGGGAGGAGAAAATCCCGTTGGAGAGAGAAGCCCTGGGGGGACCAGCCCTGGCTGCCCTTACTTTAGCTTGGGCTCTTCTTCCATTTATTCAGTTGAGGATTAAGCTGGCTGCTTTGGGGCTATTTCTCACAAACACCCCTGGTCAGCCGGCCCTTTGTTGGCAGCACGAGGGCCCAGTGGGAGTCTTGCCTTTTGCCCCCAGCTCCTTGGTAGAGAGAGACCTGGGTGCTCTAACCAGCCACCTTTCTGGGAGCAAAATTGCCATGAACTCTGGTCCTGTGACATGAAGCTACCTCTTACTCAGCAGTCCTTACAACAGTAATTGAGTGCCAGCCTACTGTGTGCCAGTCACTGGGGACCCCAGACGGGGCTAGGTCCTGACCCCATGATTTCATTGCTATAAGGAACTCTCAAACTCCCTGTACCTACTCAGGTTGGCACCTCCTGTACAAGGTGTCATCTTACAGAGTTGCCTAAAACCCGAGAAGTTAAGGGACTTGTCCAGGGTCACATGGCCAGTACAAGTCAGAGGCAAGATTTGAATTCAGATCGTTTTTGTGGCTCTGAGATGGGTTTTCTAATTATGACAGCAACAGCTAGCATTTAAGGTTATGGTTCTTTAGAAATATCACATTTTATTCTCACAACAATCCTGGGAAGTAGGAGCTATTGTGGATCTCATTTACTGATAAGGAAACTGAGACCTTCAAAGATTAAGGGACTTGCCCAGGGTCACACAGGCAGCGAGTGTGGGAGGCTGGCTTTGAACTCGGCTTTCTGACTCCAGGTTCAGAGTTCTGTTCACTGCGGCACTGTCTAGCTTCCTCTCCATCCACATGCCTCCTGGCTCTGTTAGGTTCATATAATCAACTCTCTTGGCCGAGGAGAGAGGAAAACAACAGTCCGAGGGAGATCCACAAAGGCTTCTTTTCCAAGGAGCTTCTCCCTGGGACGCCGCAAGGGATGGAGGTGAGGAAAGCAAGCTTGAGGAGTAAAAGTGAAGGCAAAACCACCTCGGGCTACCTTAGCCTGCCTCCAGTCTCCTTTTGTCTCCTTGGCCATGCCTCCGGGTTGGAGATAAGCCAGTGTGACTGGAGAGGCACCTCCTGTACCTCCAGCCCCTTCCTTAGGAAGAGCAGGCTCGAGGGGCTCAGCTGGGGAAGAGCATCCTTGGTCTCCCCTTTTCCCCTCCCCATTTGGCTGCTGGGGGCCATCCGTGGGATGTCGTCCCTTTCATCTTCTCCACGTCAGTGCTGACTTTGTGTCTCCATGGGAACCAAGGAGAGATTCCTCACTGGAGAACTTCCGGAGCCCCAAACAGGGAGCAGCCGGAGGCTGGGGGGGAAGCCCGAGGCCACCTGAGACATCTAAGCTTGGCGCCATTTCTCCCGAACTTCACCTGCTTGGGGGAGAGCCCAGCTGCTCTTTGTACCCATGAGGCATAGCGAGTGGGCGGTCCTTCCTACGAGCCACTTAGGGCCACCTGCGAAGATGTGCCAGAGCTCGGGGGAGTCACCTGGACGCAGAGGGCGGGGCGGTGGCTGAGCTCCTGCCAGTCTTCTAAGGAAGAAGGCAAATATACTTCTTTCACTACCCCAGGCTGGGAGAGTGAGTGAAGCGGCTGCAGGAAAGGGGGACAGGACGGGAGCTCCTCATTTGGATTGGAAAAGGCAGACCTGCAGCCAGGACACCCGCCACCTCCATCCTAGCCATCTGAAAACGACCACATTGAAAATCCAACTAAGCATGATTTAAAAAAGCTATCTAGGGAGCTAGGTAGCTCAGTGGATGGGGAGCCAGGCTTAGAGACGGGAGGTCCTGGGTTCAAGTCTGACTTCAGACACTTCCTAGCTGTGTGACCCTGGGCAAGTCACTTAACCCCCAATGCTCAGCCCTTACCCCTCTTCTGCCTTGGAGCCAAGACACAGGATTGGTTCTAGGAAGGTGAGGGTCTCTTTTTTAAATTAAATTTTATTTTTCCAATGACATGTAGAGACAATTTTTGACAGCTGTTTCCTGACATTTTATGATGGTGCAGATCCCCCCCCCCCAACAGTCCAACATAGGTTGTACCAGCAAAATACACATTTCCATATTTCCAGTGTGGTGACTAAAGACCAGGCACAATACGGCAGAGAAGTCCCGAAGGAAATGGAGCAGAAGGTGGCCTGCTTTGACATGGGTCGTGCCAGTTCCCTCTTTGGCTCTTTATCCCGGGTCTTTGCTCCTGAGGATCACTTCCTGTTACTGTATACGCTGCTTTCCTGGTTCTGCCCTCTTCACTCTGCATCAGTTGAGGCTTTCCCCCAATTCGTGGTCGCCATTTCTTCCAGCTCTGCAGCCTTCTGCCATGTTTTTCCGCCATTCCCCACCCATGGGCATCCTCTCCTTTCCAGTTCTCTGCTGCCAATCCCGTTGGTGCTGCTCACCGAATTTCTCTCAACTTTATCAGAAAGTCCTTTTCCTGAATGGACAACAAGCTGGTTTTCCGGCTCCCCTTCAGGAAAACACAACCCTTGTGAGCATCAGGCAGCTCAAAGGGATCCACCCAGGACGCCCGGAGCAGGCAGCGAGCTTCAGGAAGGCTCCCAGGGCTGGTGAGGCTGGTCGGTGCTTCTCTCGCACAGTGGATCTGCGGCCAGTGCCTGGGCAGGGTCCCGCCTCCTGCTGCCCAGCTCTCAGGCTCTCAGGCTGCCCTGCCGGGTCCTCTCTGAGGCGGCCTGCAGACTGCGGTGCCCCCCCCCCCCCCATGCCCATCCCTGGTTCAGCCAGACCCCGCCACGCTGGACAGCAGAGAAGCCAGCCTGGGTGCGGACCTCCCTCTCTGCGGCATGCAGAATCCATATAAAACTAGAGGCGTTTGTCCTGGTCAATCCACGCCCCCTTCCTCTACACCGGGGTGATGCCGGTCCCTGAAATGGGCGCAGCCCCACCTTCTTCCCTTCCTGTTCCCTTTTGTCAATGGGGGCTTTTGAAGCTCCACCCCCTCATCGTCTGTTAGAATCAATAGTCAGTCAGCAGACGAGCTCTCAGGGCTGGGCAACAGGGGTGAAGTGACCTGCCCAGGGGCACCCGGCTGGGAAGCTTCTGAGGCTGAATCTGAACCCAGGACCTCCCGTCAGCAGACCTGGCTCTCCAGGCGCTGCTCCGTTCCTGAGGCTCTGCTCGGACTCTTTCTCCCAGGGACCAGGGTGGCGCCATCATGGCCACGGATGGAGGGGACTGGCTCGCCCCTGAATTTTGGGGAGGGACAGGAAGACCCCCAGAGACAAGGGGGACAGCAGAGCCGGAGGGAGACTGGGGCCCGAGTCCTGCGGAAGAGAGAGAGATCATGGCCGGAGACACTAGAAGCTGGGTGACCCTGGGCCAGTCACTGAGCTTGCTTGCCTCAGTTTCCTCATCTGTCAGATGGGGACGCTAACTGCAGCTGCTGCCTGGCGGTAGTAGGTGCCGCAGGAATGTGAACTGTTGGCTGTTCGGGTTGGGCGCCTGGGGGGATGGAGCCTTCTCTTTGAGACCCCACAGAATACCAGCCTCCAGGCACTTATAAAGCGCCTGCTGTGCTAAGCACACCAGGCAGAAGGAGACAAATGGGCTGGCTGCTGGGGTACACGGGAGAGAATCAGCAGGAGGGGGACCCTGCAGAGAAGCAGGGATGGATTGGTTTAGCTGGGCCTGTCAGGAGCCACTGACCCAGGAGACAGATCAGAGGCGGGAGAGCATTGCTGGCAGGGGGCACAGCCAGGGTAAAGGTCTGGCTTCGGGAGATGGGGCCCTTGCTTTGGGACCACGTGTGCCTTCCTGCATCCCAGCTTTGTCAAAGAGACAAATGCCCCCCCCATTCGGGACTTTTTGGCCCCGCCCTCAGCAGAAGCTTCCTAAGCAGGTGGAAAAAAGGACTGAGGGGTCGGGTGGAGGGCCCTGAGGGCAAGGTGCAAGGTCACGTGCAAGCTCTGCTGACTGGAAGCCAGGGCTGCACGTGTGAGAGCATGCTGAGGGCATGAGCAGATTCCCTGCTAGCAAGCTGGAAGAAGTTTGAGGCAACCTGAGGAGGCAGGGCACGTGCGCACTCTGCTGTATGGAGGCGGGGCACGTGCAGATCCAGGTGGACTGAGTGGGGTCTATGGGCGCCAAAGTGTTTTGCTGACTGCGCAAGCGCAGAGTTGAGGCGCCAGGTCTGGGGAGCACGTGCTCTCCGCCTCCCTCTCTGTCTGCCCTGTCACGGCAGGAGGCTCGGACACCTTTCGAAAGCCTCGGCTCGCTGTCATGGAGGTTGAACCAGAGTCTGCCCCC
This sequence comes from Monodelphis domestica, assembly GCF_027887165.1. Taxonomy (NCBI): domain Eukaryota; kingdom Metazoa; phylum Chordata; class Mammalia; order Didelphimorphia; family Didelphidae; genus Monodelphis; species Monodelphis domestica. The sequence continues at coordinate 755,128,272 of NC_077227.1, read as the reverse complement.
GGGTTGCCCCAGGCCAAGCGCCCCAGGCTCGGCGAAGACGCCTTCTGCAGGCAGGTCCCCGAGGAGCCCGAGAGCTCGCAGCCCCCCTGCTTCCAGGGGCCCGCCCCCTCCTCACAGCCTGCCCTGCCCCCCCTCGAGGAGGGAGCGGCGCGTGGTGACGAGCACAGCTGCTCCTCACAGACCCCCCGGGGAGCCCCGGAGCAGGCAGGCGGGGGCGAGGGGGGCGGCCCCCAGGACCCTGACGCCATAAAGCTCGCCCCCGCCTTGCTCTCAGTGCAGTCAGAGCCAGGCTTGCCCGGGGTTGCCGCGGCCACGACCGCGCGTGGGGAGGGTCCCGCGGAGGAGCCCCAAGGCTTTGGGCCGTACTGCAGGGGTCCTCCAGGCCCTCTGCGGGGAGCCCTGCTGGCAGCCGAGGGTGGCCCGAGGGTCTCCGCTGCCGAAGGCGCTCGGGGGAGGCCCCGAGCCCGCAGACCCCGGGGCAGCCACCTTCTGGCGCCCGCGAGCCGGGCCCTCTTGGGTGGGGACAGCGGCGCCCCGCCGCGGGGTGCCGCGCAGCCGAGTTCCGCTCCCGCAACCAGCTGTTCCGGGGTCAGCGCAGACGCAGGGAAGGGACTCGTGCTGGGACCGGAGACCCAAGTCCCCGCCAGCCTCCGCACCCTCGGTGCCCTGGAGAAGCCCTGGAGCCGAGGAGCGCGGATGGCAGCCCCGAGAGGCCCCTGGGACCTTTGGGGCAGCCCCAGAAATGGCCCGGGCCCGCTGCCCGTGCAGAAGAGCGTGGCCCGGGGCTGCGTGGGAAGGGCCCGAGTGGGCGCCAGCGTGCTCCTGCCCTTCCCAGGCAGATTGGGAGGGAGAGCGCCCGTGCTCGCCGTGCTGGGCCTCAAGCCGTGGCCCGCGGGGAGCGCTCCCGTTTTCCTTTGCCTGACCGAGATGCCGGGCTGGGGGTTCAGGGAATTAAGCAAGGCCGCCCATTCCGGCCCTCCAAAGGAAGCGAGCGGAGCCAGAGCCGTAGAGCCCAAGAAAAGAGCCCCTCCCAAGGAACAGGGCCCTCCCTTGCTTCTCACCGGCGTTAGAGCCTCCAATTGTGCCTTCAGTCCAAACCAAGGACGGGCCAAAGTTAGCGAGCGCACCCAGCCGAAAGGCGGCCACTTTGCCTCCGAAGCCCCCGGAGCTCGCCACCCGGTGCCCCGAGAGGTCGCAAAGCACGCCACGCCCTTGCGTGTGGTCCCCAGAGGCACTCCTTGGCCGGCTCGGGGTCCCCCTGAAAAAGTTCCTCCGCCAAGTAATCATTTTGGAGATGCCGGCAGTGGCTCTTTGGCCCGGGGAGATTGCGGTCATGCCGAAAGTGCTGAAAAAGCGATTGGCGCGCAGACTCTGGAGGAGCTTCAAATCTGCCCCGTCCCTCATGTTACTCCAGAGAAGCCGGTGGGCACAGCGCGCCGCCCCCCCCACGTAGACTCCGGTGCCCGAGACCGAGCAATGGCAAAGAACGAAATCCTCCGCGGTTTTGACTTTAAAGGCAAATTTAATTGTTTCGTGGATTTTGAGCCACAGACGAAGTGGGAAACCTATGACCCCGTGGCCCCCGCAGGACCAAATAACGGGACGAAAAGCCAGGGAGAATTCGTTCGGGATTTCTTCAGTGAAAGGAGGGAGAAAATCCAGGACTTATTTTGGACCGAGAAGCAGCCCGGAAGAGGAAGCTTCACAGTAATACAGAGTTACCAGTTTTTTGACAACAAGGCAGAGAGAGAACAGAAGTCAAACCTATTGATAATGAAAGGGAAGTCAAAGGTAGAAGATGCCCGAGGAATAGACCCAATACATTTTAATCAAAATAGCACAACGGATAGCGACGAGCGCCTGACTCTTTTGCAAGAAATTGTTCTAGCGAATTCAAGGCTTTTTCAGTCAAAGAATGAACCCGCAGAACTTGTGGACCAGAGATTTAACACTGATTCGACCACAGGAGATAATGAGCATTCAGCAGACGCCCCGGCTCAGTGTTTGTCAACAGAGACCGAGACAATAAGTGACTTCGAAATGAAGAATAAATTTGATATTGTGCTGAGAGAACTTTGCGTGTTTCATGAAATTGGGAAGGAAGCGGAAACTTCAGCAAATTCGGGACTTGGTCATTCAAAGGAAGATTCCACAAAAGTTAACCGTACATTGAGACCGGATTTAGCCACAAGAACTAATGAGTGCTCTCCAGACACAGCAGCTGAGTGTTTATCAACAGAAACCAAGACAATAAGTGAGTTTGAAATGAAGAATGATTTTGATATTGTACTGAGAGAACTTTGCGTGTTTCACGAGATTGGTAAGGAAAAAGAAACCTCCAGTATTGGAGAAAGCGTCAAAGAAGAGAAAGATGACTTTGACAAAGATAATTCTATGGAGGAGGATGTACACCAGGGGATAAATGAAGAGTCAAAAATGGTCTCATCAGGAAAAATAGGTGCATCTTCCTTACCCTGTGATACAATCCCAAGCATTAATAAGCCCAAGAAAGCCCAAAGCTCGTTTAAGTGGAAAAAAATCCATGAGGATGGAGAGCAGGAAGTACCTCATGATTATTGTTCTTCAAGTCCATCAGATGATGAATTATTCTATTCGCCTTCTGGAGAAGGTAAGAAAATAGATATTTCTTTTTCTTTTTTTTTGTGGCAGAAAATGTTATTTTTTAGAAAATATTTTTAAATTTGTTACTCTTGGTTACATGATTCATGTTGTCTCCTTCCCTCTTCCTTCCCCCCTCCCAGAATTGACAAGCAATTCCACTGGGTTATACATGTGTTATCACTCAAAACCCACTTCCATATTATTCATTTTTGTAAGAGAGTAATGCTCTAAAACCCAAACCCCAAATCATACACCCATGTAAATGAGTGATAAATCCCGTTTTCTTCTGGATTTCCACTTCCACAGTCCTTTCTCTAGCTGTCGATAGCATTTCCCCCTCTATTCCCTCAGAGTTGTCCTGGCTCATTGCATTGCTGTTAGTAGAAAAATCTATTACATTTGATCTTCCCTCAGTGTATCCGTCTCTGTATACAAAGTTCTCCTGGTTCTGCTCCTCTCGCTCTGCATCACTTCCTGGAAGTTGTTCCAGTTCACATGGACTCCCTCCAGCTCATTATTCCTTTGAGTATTTCATCACCAACACATACCAGTGTGTTCAGCCATTCCCCAACCACTGTACATCACTTCATTTTCCAATTTTTTTTTCTACCACAAAAAGCGTGGCTATAAAGATTTTTGTACAAACAGGTCCATCCCCATTTTTTTAAAACCCTTCCCTTCAGTCTTGGAGTCAATACTGTGTATTGGCTCCAAGGCAGAAGAGTGTTAGGGGCTAGGTAATGGGATTAAGTGACTTGTCCAGGGTCATACAGCTGGGAAGTGTCTGAGGTCAAATTTGAACCTAGGACCTCCCATCTCTAGGCCTGACTCTCAATCCACTGAGCTACCCATCTGCCCCCTCCATCTCCATTTTAAAAAAAACTCTTTTTGGGATAAAAACCCAGTGGTAGTATTGCTGAATGGCAGGCATTCTTTTAAAGCCCTTTGAGCATAATTCCACATTGTCGCCCAGAATGGTTGGACCACTTCACAACTCGACCAGCAATGCATGAGTGTCCCAATTTTTCCATATGTCCCTCAACATATATTATTTTTCTTTGCTTGTCATATTGGCCTATCTGCTAGGTATATGGTGGTACCTCAGAGTTGTTTTAATTTGCATTTCTCTAATCAGGAGGGATTTAGAACATATGATTATTGATGGTTTTGATTTCTTCATCTGAAAACTGTCTATTCATATCCCTTGGCCATTTGTCAATTGAGGAATGACTTGATTTCTTGTAAATTTAACTTTTAGTTCTTTATATATTTGAGAAAGAGACCTTTGTCAGAAAAATTGGTTATAATTTTTTTTTCCAGTTTGTTGCTTTCCTTCCAATCTTGGTTACATTGGTTTTGCTTGTACAAACCCTTTTAAATTTAATATTATCAAAATTATTCATTCTACATCTTGGAACGTTTTTCTGTCTCTTATTTGGTCTTAAATTCTTCCCTTCTCCATAGATCTGACAGGTAGACTATTCTCCCTTAACCTGATTTACTTATAATACTACTCTTCATGTTTAAGTCCTGTACCCATTTTGTCTTGATACAGGGTGTGAGATATTGGTCTAAACCTAATTTTTCCCATATTCTTTTCCAATTTTCTCAGCAGTTTTTGCATCCTAAAAGCTGGGATATTTGGGTTTATCAAACACTAGATTGCTGAGGTCATTTACTCATAGTTTATTCCATTGATGCACCTTTCTATTTCTTAGCCAGTACAAGATTGTTTTGAAGATCACTGCTTTCTAGTACAGTTTAAGATCTGGCACTGCTAGGTTACCATCATTTACATTTTTTTCATTAGTTCCCTTGATTTTCTCGATCTTTTGTTCTTCCAGATGAATTTTGTAATAATTATTTCTAGTTCTGTAAAATAGTTTTTTGGCAGTTTGATAGGTATGGCACTGAATAAGTAAATTAATTTAGGTAGGATTGTCATTTTTATTATATTAACTCATCCTACCCACAAATAATTAAGGTTTTTCCAATTGTTTAGATCTGGTTTTATTTGTGTGAAAAATATTTTGTAGTTGTGTTCATATAAATCTTGAGTTTGTATTGGCAAATAGATCCTGAAATATTTTTTATATTGTCTAGAGTGATTTTAAATGGGGTTTCTCTTTCTAACTCTTGCTACTGGACTTTGTTGGAAATATATAGAAATACTTATGATTTTTGCTAGTTTATTTTGTTTCCTGCAACTTTGCTAAAATTATTATTTCCACTAGCTCTTTAGTTGATTTTCTGGGATTCTCTAAGCAGACTATCTTGTCATCTGCAAAGAGTGATAGTTTAGTTTCCTCATTGCCTACTTTAATTCCTTCAATTTCTTTTTCTTCTCTAATTGCTACTGCTAATAGTTCTGGTGCAATACTAAATAATAATGGTGATAATGGGCATCCTTGCTTCACCCCAAATCTTATTGCGAAGACTTCTAATTTATCCTCATTGCAAATGATCCTTGTTGGTGGTTTTAAAGAAATAAATACTGTTTTGAGGAAAGGCTCTTTCATTCTTATGCTTTCTGGTGTTTTCAATAGGAAAGGGTGTTGTATTTTGTCAAAGGCTTTTCCCTGCATTTTTTGTAATAATCATGTGCTTTCTGTTAGTTTGATTATTGGAGGTAGTCATTTATGCAGATGGTTTTCCTGATATTTAACCAGGTTTGCATTTCTGGTACAAATCCCACCTGGTCATCATGAATAACTCTTATGCTACAGGAATATAAAAAATTTATCCTTATTGAAGCCTTTAATTTTTTTCTTTTTCTTATTTACCTTTTTATGCTTCTCTTGAATTTTATATTTGTACATCAAATTTTCTGTTTACATCTGGCCTTCAAGAATGCTTGGAAATATATTTTGTTAAATGACCATACTTTCCCCTCAAAGAATATAGTCAGTTTTGATGGGTAGGTGGTTCGTGGTTATAGATCCAGTTCTCTTGCCTTCCAGAGTATTATATTCCAAGCCTTCTAGTCTTTCAATGTGGAAGCTGTCAGATCCTGTGTAATCCTGACTGGGGCTCCATAATATCTGAGTTATTTCTTTCTGGCTACTTGCAGTATTTTCTCCTTGGCCTTGGGAGCTCTTTAACTTGACTATAATATTCTTGGGAATTTTCATTTGGGGATTTATTACAGGAGGTGATCAGTGGATTCTTTCAGTGTCTATTTTACTCCCTTGTTCAAGGATATCAGGGAAGTTTTCTTGGATAATTTCTTGTAATATGGTGTCTAGGTCTTTATTTTTGGTCACAACTTTCAGGTAGTCCAGTAATTCTTAGATTGTCTCTCCTAGATCTATTTTTTAGGTCAGTTTTTTTCAGTGAGATATTTCATTTTTTCTTCAATTTATTTTTCATTCTTTTGATTTTGTTTTATTGTTTCTTGATGTCTCATGAAGTCATTAGCTTCTAATTGCCCAATCCTAATTTTTAAAGACTGAACTTCTTCTATGATCTTTTGATACTCCTTTTCCATTTGGTCCATTCTTCTTTTCACGTCACTCTTCTTCTTAATTGGATTTCTTTGCTTCTTTTTCCAGTTGACAAATTTTGCTTTTTAAGCTGTTTTCTTTTTCCCATTTTTCTTCAATCTATGTAATTTGATTTTTGAATTCTTTTTGTTGTTCTTTCAGAGCAAGAGCCCAATTTCCAGATTTTATTTTTTTTAGGTTTTGCTTGTAGTTCCTTGTATCCTATCATCCTCTGTGGGCTCTGCTCTCTGGTCTTTTTCCCCAATAGAAGTTTCCCAGTTACCTTCTTTTTTTTGTTGTTTACATCATTTTCTCAGCCCATTTTTTTTTGGCCTGTGGGCTGTGAACTCTTTCCTTTGCTGGCTTACTGGAATAGGCTGGCTGAGCCAATCTGTCCTGGGGCTAAGTCTTTAATATAGCCAGCCACTGAGGCCCAAAGGTGTGTTCAGCCAGATAGGTGCCCTGGTCCTCTCTGCCAGCTGTTGTTGGGGCATGAGACCTCAGTGGGTGTGTCTGAGGTGCTCCTCTGCAGGTGCAGCCCCCCTCCCCCCATCCCTGGATCTTAAACTCAACCTACCTCTAATTGCATATCCCTGTGTGGTAGGTTTGGGAGGGGCAGACTTCTCTGTGTGCAGTTTTGTTTCTGGCCCCCCCCTTTATCCTATGAAAATTGACTCTCTGCCTACCTTTCAAGTCGTGTTCAGCAGGAGAGTGCTGTGACTCCATCTTGTTGTTGGGTTTGGATTCCTGTCTTGTTGAAGCTCTTTTTAAAGATTGGTATGGAAGGATAGTCAGAGCAATTTCATCTTTTACTGCTACTACACTGCCATCTTGAATTTGCCTCCCGTGGCTATTCTTTTGTAAACTAAATGTGTTATCTTTTCAAAAGAATGAATCTATAGTAGAAAAGATTAGAGCAGAGAACTCTTTTAGAATTCTAGGGCATGAAAGAAATGAGAGGTAATGATGAAAGCTAACATCATCTCCTATGTGCCAGGCATGAAGCAGCTGGGTAGTGTAGGATATAGTACTAGGCCTGCAGTCAGATGAGTTCAGCTTCTGCCTTAGATGCTTACTAGCTGTTTGATCTGAGCAAGTTACTTAACTCTTATTTGCCTCAGTTCCTTATCTGTAAAATGGGAACATATTGGAAAGGGAAATGGCGACCACCCTAGTATCTTTGCCAATAAAACCCCGTGGAAAAGTCCATAGGGTCAGGAAGTGTTGGATACAACCAAATAACAGCCATATTCCATGTCCGAGGTTAAGCATTTTCCAAATATCATTTCATTTGATCTTCACAGCAACCTTGGGAAGTAGGTACCATTGATATCCCCATTTCACAATTGATGAACCTGAGGTGGGCAGGGGTGAAGTGATTGGACTATGGTCACACAGCTAGTAAATGTATAAGTCTGGACCTCGGGTCTTTCTGACTTGAGATCAAGTACTTAAGTGTCACCAGCTGTCTCAAGACCATCTAGTCCAATGTCATAATTTCACAGGTGAAGAATCAGGCCCAAGAGAGATGATCTAGTATTTCAGGTCAAAGCTAATATAAAGGATCCTAGGACTGCCAGTTTGGTATTCTTCCTCTTGCCCTTTTCTCTATCATGAAGGAAAAGCCTCTCCCCATGAGGTTTATGGTGAGAGGAGGAAGGGGTCCTGGAGGATATCTAATCCAGCCTCCTGCTTGGATAGCTGAGATAACTGAGGGCTACAAAGGGAAAACACCTTGGCTAAGGCCATGTCGATTAATTCCTTGCCAGGGCCAAGATTTGCACCTTAATCTCTGCCTCCAGATCCACAGCACCTTAGGCTCTACCACAGCTGGACCACTCTGTCAGTCACAAATGTAGCAGACTACAAAGGGAAATCATTTTCATGAAGTTGTTCTAGAAGCTATGCAACAGATTCTAACAATTAAATGTATGCTTTGTCATAGACTCACATTTGGGCGTTTTGACATCATTGTTGCCAAAGTAAAATGCCAAGTATTGCAAGTTGGCCTATTCTTGATCCAGATAACTCGGACTGTAAGAGTAGTTAGGATAATGTGATGCAGTGGAGGAAGACCTTATTTACCTACTCTATATAATGGGAATCCTGGTACCTGCAGAACCTACCCCACAATGGCTTCATGAGGCTACAATGAGCTAAAGTAGGGAATGGAATGTGGAAACTTCAAAGTTTCTAAATATCATTGATATTTCCATTATAAAGAAGGAATTTCAGTCCCAAATTGGGAGCCAGACCTAGAGATGGGTGGTCCTAGGTTCAAATCTGGCCTCAGACAGTTCCTAGCAGTGTGACCCTGGACAAGTCACTTAACCCCCATTGCCTAGCCCTTACCACTCTTCTGCCTTGGAACCAATACGCAGTATTGATTCTAAGATGGGGAAGGTAAGGGTTTTATTAAAAAAAAGAATACATATTTCTACATCATAGTACAGGACAAGCTAACTAAATTTGCACCTCATAGCTCTGAGAGGGCAAAGCCAGAAGAAATAGGTGGTAGTTTGCATTTAAAAAATTTAGGTTTGACACCAGGAAAACTTTCTTAGCCATTAGTGTTATTCCAAAGTAGAAAGGGCTGCTTAGAGAGAGGCAAGGGTGGGTGATGTTGGATTCCAACAAAATTCCTTTGGTTTATGCATTGGATTAGAGGTCCTGGAAGTCCCTGCTGATTGTGCATTCTGGGATTCTTCTAACTTTATGCCTGAGATGACTCAACCCCCTCCCCACCAATAATAGCAATGACAATAATGACAGTGAGCATTCCTATTGTGCCTTCAGTTTTGCAAAATGCTCTCCGTGTGTTTTCTCATTTCTTCCTCCTAACAACTCTTTAGGGTTGATTTGAATGGAAAAGGTATGTGATTTGCCAAAATCACACATCAGGCAAATGTTAGAAATGGGCTGAAGTCAGGTGCTGACCTTTATCATCCCCAGACCATGCTGACTCATGTAATTTACTCCTCTCTCACCCCATCCCATAAATGTGACAACACATCCTATTTCAATCTTCTGAACTTTTCCAGAATGCTCTCCGTCTTCCCCTTAGCTTTTAGTCTCCCTGACTTCTTATCGGCTCATCTGTTATGATATCTCATCACTCACTGTCTTGGTTGTTCTTCCAGAATGATCCCATTTGCACTTATACATGTTTACCCCCCTGCTTCAACCACAGAGTGGACAGGGATTGTTTTGTTTCCTTTTACAAACATGTTTTATTGGCGCCTTCTCTTTTCCATCACCTTTATTTCTAAAAATATTCCTCTCTCTTCCTGTCCTTGAGAACTGTTCTTCCCTGGGGGTGGGGTGGGGTGGGGTGGGGGAGAGAGGAGAGAGAGAGAAACAGAGAGACAGGGAGACAGATAGAAACAGACAGAGAGACAGAGAGGGAGAGAGAGAGGTGAGGGTGGGAAACACACGCACTCTCTCTCTCTCTCTCTCTCTCTCTCTCTCTCTCTCACACACACACACACACACACACACACACACACACACACACACACACGTTAGCCAAGCTGCCCAGTCTCTTATTCTGTTCTAACACCACTTAAAATTTCTGCATCTGTAGTGTTTCCCTCAGCAGAGTAGGGATAGGGTTCTTTTCTTTGAGGCTTCATCATTAGAATCATATAGCTCCCACACGTTAAAGTTTTTTCCCTTTTTTTTTTATTAGAATATTTTTCCATGGTTATATGATTCATGATTCCCTGTCCCCCCATCCCTGCTCTTTTCTCCCCCCTCCCAGACTGACAAGCAGTTTCACTGGGTTATACACTATCATTGTTCAGAACCTATTTCTATGTTATTCATATTCACAGTAGAGTGACTCTTTAACATCAAAACTCTTCATGATATCCCTATTGAACTATGTTGAACTATATGAACTATGTGATGGATCACATGTTTTTCTTCTGCATTTCTGCTCCCAAAGTTCTTTGTTTGGATGTGGATCTTTCTCTTAAGTCCCTTGGTACTGCCCTGGATCATTGCATTGCTACTAGTAGAGAAGTCCTTTACATGCAATTGTACCACAGTGTATCAGCCTCTGTGTATAATGTTCTCCTGGTTCTGCTCCTCTCATTCTGCATCAGTTCCTGGAGGTTTTTCCAGTTCACATGGAATCCCTCCAGTTCATCATTCCTTTGGCAACAACAGTATTCCATCACCAACATATACCACAATTTGTTCAGCCATTCCCCAATTGAAGGGCATCCCCTCATTTTCCAGTTTTTTTGTCACCACAAAGAGCGCAGCTATGAATATTCTTGTACAAGTCTTTTTCCTTATGATCTCTTTGGGGTACAAACCCAGCAGTGGGCTCAAAGGACAGACAATCTTTTAAAAGCCTAATAAAAGGGCATAATTCCAAATTGCCCTCCAGAATGGCTGGATCAATTTACAACTTCACCAGCAGTGTATTATTGTCCCAATTTTGCCACATCCCCTTCAACACTTATTACTTTCCTTTGCCTGCCATATTGGCCAGTCTGGTAGGTGTGAGACTCTTTTTTTCTGTCTTTTAAACTCTTTGGGACATATGGCAAGAATCGTTTATCATTGTGTCTTTGCAGCCCCAGAACCTTGCATGGTTTGATTTATAATTATTAATATTGATTATTAATGATTAATAAATATTTTATTAAATGGAATTGAATTTTTGACAGTCTCAAGTATTTTCTTCTTTTTATTTTTCAATTTTGCTTTCTGACTTAGAATCAATACTGTATATTGGTTCCAAAGTAGAATAGTGCTAAGGGCTAGGCAGTGGGGATTAAGTGACTTGTCCAGGGTCACACAGTTAGGAAGAATCAGAGGCCAGATTTAAACTCCCATTTCTAGGCTTGGATCCACTGAGTCACTTAGCTGCCTCCATATGAAATGTTTTTTTTTTAAGTCATTAGACTCAGAGCCATCCTTGACTACTTTTCATCCAACAACATTGATATTTGATCACTTGCCATTTCCTGTCAATTCTTCTTCAATTGAGATTCTTTACCTTTTTTGGGGATCATAGACCCTTTTGGCAGTCAGATTGGTAAAGCTTTGCAGAATCATGTTTTTAATCGCTTTAATTAATATACACGTGGTTGCAAATGAATCCAATTTATGATGAAATATGGTCGATTTACGTAGTCCCTAGATTAAGAAGCACGGCTCTACAACATCTCTCATTCTTCCCTCTCCTCCAGTTCTCATTGCCACTAGCTCAGTTCAGACCCTTATTACATAGATTCCTTGGAATAGTCACCATAGTAACGGGTCTTCTTCACCACTCGGGTCTTTTCTGTACCGTATCACTCTCCCCATGCCAGTGATTACAGTCGTGTGTCTCCAGGGGTGCCCCATGGCAAGGGCATCCTGGTTCTGCTCCTCAGAGGATCGAGGGACACCCTCTTGGTAATGCTTGGGATGACAGATGAAGCTTATTAAAGTAGCCATGGCGCTGCGATTCCTCTGAATCAGGACCTTCTGGGGTTTTCCATTGTCCTCTGAATTAAGAACAAAGTCCTTGGTCTGATTTGGGGGTCTGAATCTGTTTCACGGATGTAGGGCATGTCCAGCAACATCTCTCTCAGTGCAGAGCAGCACCTGCTGTGCCGTTATCATCTTAGAGAGCTGCCTTTGGGCACTGACAGGAGTGGGTCAGGGGCTTGCCCAGGGCTCCCCAGCTAAGATATGTCAAGGGCTTTCCTGACGGAAAGCCTGGCTTCTCCCCCCATTTTCCTCTTCCTGTTCCTCCTCCATAATCCCTCTGAACATTGCCAGTGGCCCAGCCCCAAGTCCTCGAAGTTTGCAGAGCATTTGATGGAGGCGATCTTGTGAGGGAGCCCCCATTGTACCTTTGATGCCTTCCCTCCCTGCTTCCTTAGAGAAGGCTTACAGTTCAGCTGCACCGGACCATGCTGGGCGGTGCAGGGTCTGCTGCCTGACTCAACAGCATTACCCCAGGCCCGCCGCATTCCAGAGCAGCAGCTCAGCCTTTGAATGGGCCGACGGCATTGAGTGGGGTGGCAAGAAGCACACCTTTCACCTGTTATTTTGGCGGCCAGGGGGGAGCTTTCCAGGGGGGACCCTGCCCCGTCCTCAGTTCCAGCAGCGACTCTCCTGTTAGCTTGCATGGTTTTCTCGGCTGTCTGCTTGGTGCAGGGGCACCCTGGGAGGGAGGCTGCGGGCCACAGCGTTCCCTTTCTGACCCTGCGGGCCCCGGAATGCCTTCCGGGCTGTGTTAGCACCATTAGAAAGCATTGCATCCTTCCCGCATCCCTCCGCGAGCTGTGGGGAGTAAACTCGCTGATCGTGGGCCAGGCTCCTCCTCTCTGCCTTGCTCTTCTCTCTAACTGAGGGTTTCCACCCCACGGCGCCTCGAAACCTTTCCAGGCCAAATCCCACCATCCCAAAGTGCATGGAATTAGATTCAACCAATGGAATCCAGCCTCGCGTGTTGTGCTTTGTTTGGCACTGCAGCCAGGCCTGGAAACCGCCTGTTAATGAACTCTGGAAATGATTAGGCTTGGTTTGTGCCGATTCGGCCTCTCTGGGCACCGAATCGCGTCCTCGGGTGTGTCGTCTTAGAAAGGAGGACGAGGAACGACATCGCCGTAGTTCATCGAATCGCAAGTGCCAAGTCGGTGAGTCGGTGTGATGCGGGAGGGAGGTGATGGGGGCCACGATGGCCTTGAGGCTGTAGACCTGCTCGCCTTGGTCGGTCATCATTTGGACAGAGATGACGCAGTTAGGAGAAGTTGAGGGATTCGAGGGGAGCATAAGGAGCTTTTTAGGCTTGTGGAGCTGGAGATGCCTGTGGGATGGCCCGTTGGAGATGTCCATGAGATAATGGTGGTGGTGTTCCTGTCGGATAGAAATGAATACAATGGAGTAAATCTGTAATAAAACAGAAAAAAATTGAGAACAGCCGAAGAATTATCCAGTCCCACCTCCTTCCCTTCCCCTACAACTAGTGATACTGATTTTGCAGAAACGTCATCACAGAAAAAAATCTCATAAATTTGGGCCTGTAACTCATTTCTCAAAGTGTCTCAGGCAATTCAGTGTTTCCCTAAGACACCTTTTCATTTCTTTTCCAATCCAAATATTTGGTCCGATAGTTTTATCTAGTAATGTGTGGCATTTTAGATTTTGATAATGAGCATTTATATTGCTTTAAGGTTTGCAAAATACTTTAAAATACTCTCATTTCACCCTCACAACAGCCCTGTGAGGTAGGCTCTATAATTATTATTTTAAGCCCTGACCTTCCATCTTACAATTGATACTGTGTATTGGTTCCAAGGCAAGGTAAGGGCTAGGCAATGGGGGTTAAGTGACTTATCCAGGGCTACACAGCTAGGAAATGTCCGAGACTGAACAGGACCCTCCTGTCTATAGGCCTGGCTCTATCCATCTTGCTTCCCCTGAAGGTCCTAGTATTATTCTCATTTTATGGCTGATGGAACTGAGACAGACAGGTTAAGTGTCTGGAGCTGTGGATTTGAACTCAGGTCTTCCTGATTTCCAGCTTAGCATTCTATCCGCTAGGCTGCCTTCCTGTCTTATTGGCCTTTGCATCTTTTTCTCTTAACTTCATGGACGGCTCTTCTAAAGACTGATACAGGACCTGGCCAAGGTCCTAAAAGCTTACCTTTCTTGTCTTCACTGTGCCTTTAAGACCGGTGTCACTCTCCAGACAGTGATGCTCCTATTGTCGGATTAGGCCGTCTCCCCTGGGCCCATCAGAGGGCCTCCCCAAGTGCTGGCTGAGCCCATGATCCCGTCTGCGAAAGGCTTGCCATCCACAGCGATTGTTTAATATCCGCCTTCCAGAGTTATCATTTTAGATGTGTTGAAAGTCTGTTAGCGTCCGTGAGGGAAAGAGCTCGCTGCCTCTCCCCAGGGCGGCTCCACTTTGCTGATTGGGCCCTGGGCTGGCGCATGCCGAGTGCTGACCCTCTGAAGCGGGGCTTAGGGCCTTCGGGCTCCTCAGGTCCGCCCAGCAAGCGTGTCGTCAGCCCTTGTGTGTGTCCCCTGGGCTGGGCTGGGGGGGACAGTGGCTCCGCGGGAAGCCTCCGGGTGGGCCCGCCCGCTGTGGAGGTTCTGCCGGGAAGTCCATCCCCCCAGCTATTCCCTGTCTCAGGTGAACACAGGCCTGCCTTCTTTGCCTTGCTTTGGCGGCTCTTGAGGCCTCTTCTGGAAATGGGCGGCAGAGGAAGGGGCATCCCTGAGCTGCCCAGGCAAAGTCCTGGCAGCTGCTGGGGGCTCCTGCCCAGGGATGGGCCCTCGGAGGGTTTTTCCAACTGCATCGTCGCCCTGCGGGGTCTCTTGAGACCTTCCTAGTGTGGAGTATGTTCGACTGAGCCAACATCACAGCCTTTGAGGGACCCGGAATTCTTCTAAGCTGCTAAACGGGCTGCTGGATAGTTCATCTCTCTGATTGTGTAACTTACCCCCTAAGCATGGGCGGCACAGCTTGGGTGAAAGGGAGAAGTGATGAGCAACATACATTCCCTTTCAAAACGTTTTTATTTTAAACCGTTACCTTCCACCTTAGAATCAATTCTATGTATTAGTTCTAAGACAGGAGAGTGCTGAAGACTAGGCAATGGGGGGGGTCAAGTGAGTTGTCCAGGGTCCCCCGAAGTGTCTGAGGCCAGATTTGAACCCAGGACCTTCCATCTTTAGGCCTGGCTCTCAATCTGCTTAACAAACCCTTAGCTATCCCCCCTAGTAGATTCATTTTTGATCTTGAAAAAACAATAATCAGCCGTATTTTCCATGATTACTTATGCATTATTGGAGTACATAGCAAAAAATAACTTGATCCTGAAGTTAGGATAAAGGGATAAAGTAGCTGATTCCTAAAGCCTGGGGACACACTTGCCTTGGCCTGTATAGGCCAAGAACCCAATCAGGGCTTCTGACAGACTCGTTGGCTCATATTTTTAAAATGAACACTTCACTGTATCATTTGCCTTTCTTGCAGATTTTAAGAAAGCTTTGTCTAAGAATCCTGCTTTATTGTCTGATGCATTTATGGAAGGAAGAATTCACAGTTTCCTGAAAGGAGGTAAGATGACCTCATTTTCCCAGTCACTTTTATTATGGCTGTTAAAATATTTCACTTTTTAAATGTAAATAAAATACGGATTTTTGTTTAAAATTATAAAAAAGGAACATGAAGTTTCAGGACAGCGGTCACCTTTATAAGGTCATTAGCTAGAATTCATGTGTTTTGAGATTGCCAAAGACTTGAAATGTCATTTAGAATCACATTTGAAAAATACACTGTAGATGCTGTTCTCAGTGCAAAAGCACATTCAAATATCAAGGTTGATAGATTTCTATAGTTCTCTGGCAGAAGAGCTCTTGCATGGAAGCACATTTCTAAAGTGCACCTAAAGAACTCCACACAAAAGGTTTATTTTAAAATTGGAAATTTAAGATGAGATTTTTCTGGATGGGATTTTCAGTGGAATGATGTTACTTCCAATTAAGTTTATTATCAACAGACTCTGCAGACTAGCTTTCTGATCGTTATTCTTGTGGTAATTTCATTTTATATAAGTTGTGTTTACATTTACTTTTGATGTCACTCAGGCCGTCCAGATTCTGCTATTCATTGTGGGACCTTGAGAAAGTCACTTACATTCTTTTTAAAATGGACTTATGCCAGCTGATCTTGAAAGTGCCTTCTAGTTTTAAATCTCCCGATCTCATTGTAATGTCATTCTTAGCTATAGTATTGATTCCTTTATTCTTATTTACAGTACACAGTTAACACGTTACTTCCCAGCAGGGAGACAATACCACCACCAGTATTTCTGCTTTTTCTCAGCTTTCTTGCACTCAGGCCAAACTGTCAAGTAGCAAAACTCCTTTATCAAGCTGTTAGGGCTGTCCCTTTCATCACTGCACCTTCCTAGTATCAGATCTGGGAACCCTCCTGGACCCCACTTCCAAGCTTCCCTTCAGGACTTTTAAATTTGTTGGCCTTAAAGCTCGTTCTTACAAAGCCAAATATTTTTCACCTTTAAAGGACCTACAAAATAATCTTTCACCCCAGGAGATCCCAATAAATGAAAACTGTCCCTCTCATTGTATAACATAGGAACTCTGTACAGACAATGGCCCTTCTTTTGTGGTTTAATTTATTTAATTATTGGATTAATACTACTAATAAATTAAATACTTAATTATTTAATTTATTAATGTATTAAATCAGCCAGCTCAGAGGGGACACGTGGCTCCTGGGAGGCAGAGGGGAAAGATGTTTTGGGACCAGTGAGGGCCTTCCCAGGCCTGTTGACTCTTGCCAAACAGCAGGTTACTCACTCTCACTCTGCCTATGGGTCAGCCCAGTCACACAGGCTTGTCTCCTTCTCAGCCCTATTCAGCTGTGCTTGCTTTCATTTACCATCTACTGCCTCAGCTTGCCATCTTGTCTCATGGGCTTGTGGGATCCATTTCCTGCCTATATACTGGGCCAACTTGTACAGTACATAATCTCTCTATTAGAGACATACTTTATATAGCTTCACAATAGACAGTTATTGCTAAATAAATGCCAGAAGAATTAGACTGGGGGACAAAGAGCTTGTTCCCACTGAAGATGCTGCAGAAGAGAGAGCCTAACAAGCAGAGTGACCACCGAACCCTTTCCATTCAGTTCTTCCATGTTGCTCAGAAAGGGCAGGTGAATATCGCCACGGGGCCGAGTGTTTTCTGAACAGATTTATGTCTCCATCAGACTCTTTAGTCTTTGTTGCAAATGATCTAGTAGAAGTCTAAGGAGGAACTCTGATCAGAGGAATTCCACCGAAGCGCAGGGCACTTGGATTGAAATCTCCCCAGTGATGTTACAAGGAACATGAGTGAACGATTGCTAATTCAAAAGATAAAAATGCATTTCTTAATATTGGAGCTCCTGGGAATTTTAATACTTGCTTTCCTTTTTGGTTTTTCTCTTGTACACTTTTAGGTAGCAGTTTGTCTCATGGAATTGTGAGAGTTCATCCTCTTAAGACTTGCCGTGGCCCAATCAGGATTGGTTTGTCAAGAAAGGCAAAACTCAAACAACTTCATCCCTATCTGAAATGAATGTGTCTCAAGACCATAAAAGAAAAGATCCCAGGGCTAAATCTCAGAAGACTTAGAAATATAATTTATTCACTTTTCATGTATTTTTTACACGTACTTTTTACTGTTTTAGGGTTTTGATATTTATTCTAAGTTATAAAGTGTTTTTATTAAGGTTGATCTTACCGTTAAAACTTCCAAATTTTATAA
Organism: Monodelphis domestica; assembly: GCF_027887165.1. NCBI lineage: Eukaryota > Metazoa > Chordata > Mammalia > Didelphimorphia > Didelphidae > Monodelphis > Monodelphis domestica. The sequence continues at coordinate 755,110,873 of NC_077227.1, read as the reverse complement.
AATACTAAGTTCTACGTGGATTTTCTTTCTTTAATAAGAATAGAACCATTAAACTTTTTTCTTAATGTTGCTGAAAATGTTTGCTTAGCATATTTTTCTCTGTGATAATTCACTTGGCTAGAGATAATTCATTTAAAAACATTACTGCAATGGTGTGCCTGATTTTCTGTGGTCCACTGAGGAATAGGTTCTCCCCAGACTCTGTGGAACAATAATAGCCCTTTGATCCTCTTTCATAGCACTTGTCATATTGAATTTTGTATCCGTCCATGTCATATCTCCTCATTTAGACTGTAAAGCTATTTGAAGGCAGGAATCCAAAGTGTCTCATAGTGGGGCAGTTAAAAGGCACAATGGATAAAACCTTGGACATGGAATCAGGAAGATGAGTTCAAATATGGCCTCAGACATTTGCTAGCCATGTGACCCTGGCCAAATCAGTAACTGTCTGCCTCAGTTTCCCCAACTATAACATCGAATATGGGATTAATAAAAGCACCTCCCTTGCAGGGTTCTTGTGATGATCAAATGAGGTAATATTTATGTCTCGGTGGGCCCTGTGTAAATGCTCCTAAATGTCCATTCCCTTTCCTTCCCCCTCCCATTGCCCACGTCTCACAGATAACAGTGCATTCTTACATGTCTCAAATACCGAATCATGGTAGATCAGCACTCACAACTGTTTCATTGCCAAGATCTGGCCACAATCTCCAGTTCTTCCCTCAACGCAGCCGGAGATGGACGAGCCCTCATTAGAAGTCTCCAGCTGAAGGCAGAGAGAGCCTTAGAGAAGACCCTTTGAGAGGAGATTCCCTCACCAGGCTCTGAGGTCCTTGCCAGCCCTGAAGCTCTCTGGGGGCCTTGTCTAATGAGGGAATGGCCACCGAACAAAAGTGAGCTGTTCATCTCTTTGAATTGGAATATTTTGGTACCAAGAAATCGCCTGGTTCCTCTCCAGTGTAGGATGAAAGCCACAGAATATGGAGCCTAAATAGAACTCGGCTCCCATGCTATGTCAACTGACTTTCTTTTTATCTCTGTCTCCCCACTAACTAGTCTGGCGCTGGGCCTGAAGTAGGCACTGAATGAACAGAGTCATGTTGTGAATTGACCTCCGTGTGGCCACTAATTTCACCTTCGACCCTGGGCTTCCTCATAGCGCCTCTTCTGGCTTTGCTTCCTTGGAGTCACCGAACCATAGAGCTCAGTGGGACCTAATGAGCCCTGAGCAAGAGTGCCAGGAACAGCATCCCTAAATGGTCATCCAGCCTCGGATGAAGCGAGCTGGGTGTGAGGAGCTCTCCAGCGAGGCCGGTTATCTTTGTTTCCATTCCAGAGGCAGCCAGCCAGGGCTGCTAAGGGGAGCTGACCTCACTCGGAGCCGCTCAGGATCACAGTACAGGGAGAGCCGGCCTTGGACCAAGGACAATCCAGAGTCCCTCTTGGACAAGCCACTTCAGCTCTCTCTCTTGAACCACTCTACCCTGTACCCATTCTCTCTGATTTCCTTCCTAGGCCAACCCTACCAAGTATCTTTTCCATTTCTCTTGTCTATTCAGGCTCTATCTTTTTTTTTTTTTAATTTTTTTTTGGAGGCAAATGGGGTTAAGTGACTTGTCTAGGGCCACACAACTAGTAAGTATCTGAGACTGGATTTGAACTCGGGTCTTCCTGACTCCAAGCTTAGCCTTCTAGTCACTGTGTTGTCCCCTCCCTATTCCATCTTGACCCCTCTTCCCCACTTTAAGCCTACAAGCTTAATTGTCTACCTTAGGTGGAAAGCAAAGAAAGAAACCAAAACTTCTTTTATCCATGTAAAAAAATGAATGTATTACAACCCTAATATTTTCCCCCCTTTCAATCAAGCAAGTAACACATATTTATGAAGTACTGTAGATGTTCCAGGTACTGCGTTGGGCCTGGAAAGATAAAGGACAAAACCAGGGAGAGACAAGTATATGTAAAAACATACGGCAGAAGCCTAAAATTATTAACAGATATATTCAAAATAGCTAAATGAACGTTGGTTTGGGAGGATGGGGGTGGGAGGAAAGGCTTCATGCTGAAGATTCTCCAAAGAGAAGCCGGCGAGGCTATCTTGTCGTCCTCTCACTTTTAGCTCTTTGCAGGCTCAATTCTGTCCTCGGTATTAAAATGACTCCTAGAGCCATCAGCGATGTCCTTCCTCCCTGCCCAACTCAATAGCCCCCCATCATTCTTGACCTTTCTGCAGAACGAGACCCTCTCGAGCAGCCCTTCTTTCTGATTCTCTCTCCTTTGGCTTCTGTGACGTGGCCCTCCGAAGGTCCTCCCAACACCTAGAACCACTCCTTTTTTCTATACAGATCTTCCTCCTACTTCAGGCCCATCAAGCTTATCATTCCTAGTCTCTGTCCTGACACGATTCTCTTTTCTACGTATTTTCTCCTGGCTCCGTTGTGAGTTTGCAGAGTCACGCTCCTGGCTGTCTTGTCCCACCCATACTGGCACAAAAGATCATTCTCCCAACGCCCCTAGCGTGTCTAATTTTGGATCGAAGCCATCTTAGAAAGGACAATTTGCTACCCCACAAGGGCGTCCTCTTCCCCTGGTGGGTAGCTCTGTGGGCGGCTTTTCCTGATGTCAAGTTCCAGTCTTGCCGTTACAATTTTCATTCTTGGGGGCCAGGCCTGCCCCTGGACCAAGCAGAGCAACTAGAGCTCCTTCTCCCAGGACTGTCGTAAATACTTGGAGATCGTTCTCTCTCCTGTCCCCCACAAGCCTTTTCTTGTTCAGTCTGATCTCTGCTGGGGCCTTCAATAGCCTCCTATGACAAGGACCACCATCCTTTGACTGTTCTGGTAAGCCTCTCTGCATGTCCTGCTGATGATCAGTATCTGGACCTGAATGATGGTGGCGGTTTAGCAAAGGCTCCATCCAGGTCGTGCTTCGTTCCTGATGTCCAACTCGACGCTTCCTATGAAGACCTGCTCTACAGCCTCCTCCGATGTCTCCCCGCGGTCTAGAGGTGACTGGGGGTTTCCCAAGGTTTGGCCAAGGAGATAAAAGCTGACCAATCCTTCCACAGAGGCAAGAATTAGCAGAAGCAGAACAATGTGCTTCCCGAGGCCCACTCTAGGGCTCTACACAAACTCTCATCACCAGTAGGCTTGAGATGAACTCTCGGCTTATGGCAACATATGGAACAACGAAAAAAACAAAATGGTGCTTGGTCTGTGGTGATGGAGCGGAGCAAGTGGAAAAGGGAGCAGCGAGAACAAGGAACCACAGCTTTCTGGTTTTTGGGGGGTTGTTTTATTTAGTCATTCTTCAGTTGTTTCTACTTTTTTGTGACGCCTTTGGAGGATTTTCTGGCAGAGAGTGGAGTGGTTTGCCATTTTCTTCTCCAGTTCATTTTGCAGGGGAGGAAACGGAGACAAACAGGGTTAAATGACTTGCCCAGGATCACATAGCTAGTAAGTGTCTGATGCAGAATTTGAACTTCAGGTCTTTGTTCCTGACTCCAGGCCTCGTGACCTATCCGCGTCACCAGCAGCTACCCACGGTTTTTAGACCATCTGTGACATTAAACTTGGGCTTTGGTGCTTTTTACGCATGAACTCCCTCTCCAGTGATCAGGGAATGGACGTGACTACTGGAGCCACCGAAGAAGCCAGACCGAGGGCACGAGGCCCGTCACTGGAAGGATGGCTCGAGACTCTTTTTGGAGAAGCCAAGAGAGGAGTTAGCGGGCTTGGTTTTATCATGTGCCAAAAGGCAACAAAAAATTAGTAGATTTTTGGTTCTCTGCAAGTGCCCATCTGCAAAACGCCTGTCCTAGAAATGAGTGGCTTTCATGGAATCACCCGCGAGACAGCTCATGGCTTTCTTCATGGCTTTCTTCTCTCTTCCTGCATTTCCTTTTTTACACTGACATGTAGGAAATCGTTTTAACAATGTTTGCTGACATTTTGCCGCTCAGGTCCTCTCCCGCTTCCCCTTCCCGCATCCTTGAGGTGGCCAATACTCTGATGTTGTTTATACCAGTTCCACATTCCTCACGATGTGACTGAAGACACATCGCATCTACATTAAAAATGCATGGAGGAAATGGAGTGCGGGATGGTGGGTTTCTAAATGAGCCCCTCACGAGTCGCTTGGGGCAATCTTGGAGCCTCGTTTTGCTGATAATGGTTTCGGCCTTCACAGCTGACCACCGTACGATATTGCTGTTTCTGTAGGCTCTTCTGGCTCTGCTCCCTTCACTGGGCATCGATTGGTGCAGTATCTCCAGGCTTTTCCGAGCTCATCCTGCTCATCATTTCTTGTGCAATAGTTTCCCATTGCAGCCATACACCGCCGCTTGCTCAGCCCTTCCCCAGTCGATGGGCTTCCCTTGGCTTCCAGTTTTTTGCCACTACAAAGAGCTGCCAACAAGAGTTTTGTCCCTGTGGGTCCTTTTCTCCTCTCTCCATTCTCTTTGGAATACACACCCAGGAGTGCTGTTGGTGGATCCAGAGGTGTGCCTCGTTTCATGGTCCTTTGGGTCTGGCTCCGAATTGCTCTCCAGAATAGTTTTACCCGGGTTCATGGGGTGTTCCGGCTTCCCCACATCGCCTCCAATATGGATCACTTTGCTTTTTGGGCACATTAGCCACGCGGATAGGTGTGAAGCTTCATCCCTAGCTCTGAGTCTCTCTAATCCACAGTGATTGGGAGCATTTCCTCACCTGCCTAGAGACAAGGGTAATCTCTTCATCTGAGGACTGCCTGTTCGTGCCCCTGGACCACGGATCCTCGGGAGAATGCCGTCTATTCTCTCACATTTGGCTCCGCTCTCTCCATATTTGAGAAGGAAGCCTTTGCTAGCGACACCCGCTGTCCTCCACCCCATTTGTCCTTGCCCTGCTTCTCCTGATCGTGTTGGCTTTTCCAGAAACTTTAATGTCACCAAAATCACCCATTTCGTGTTTAATGACATTCTCTGTCTGCTTCGGCTGGCAGGCAAGTCCCAGAGAGGATAAGCCAGCTGGGGAACGGGATGAAGATTTCAGTGTCTTATTTACGGGCGCCATCTTCTGAGCTAATGGTTTTGTTCAGTAGAGGCGGATGCGATCCAGCCCGGGACAGTCTCAGAGGATGCGGGCATCGAATGGCCGGAACCTGTTAACACTGACCCACAGCATGGTAGAGAGCTTTCCTACGGGCTGTACGAGAGAGCTTTAGGGAAAGAGAGGGAGAAGATACCGAAGAATCCTCTGCTTGGACGTGCTTTCTTCACGTTCTTCTTTTAAACAATCTTCTTGTCTTTACGAAAGTCCAGTTGTGCCCGATGCCAGCTAGAACACGCAGAAGAAGGACATCCTCCTCCCTGCTCGGGCTTTGCTGGCTCTAGGCAAAGGGATGGATTTCTTAGCTTTAATTTTTTCTGCCTCATAAACTCCATTTTTGGGAGATTTGGAGCAGAGGCAGTGGAAAAACAGAACATGTCTGGAGATGCTATCCAGGGTTAGCGAAGCATCCTAATAGAGGTTTTCTTTTCCAAAGGACGAAAGAGGGGCAGCGGGGGGGGGGGGGGGGGGGGGGGCGTTTCTGGGCAGGTACTTCACCTTTGTCTCCGTTTCCTAAAATGTAAAATGGGGTTTGGTTCTGAGGATCAAATGAGGTGTCTAAAGCACCGAGCACAGTGCAGCCCCCACACGTTAGCTCTTGTTAGTTTAGATGCGGTTTCCTTTTCCGGTAACAAGGGATGGGACAGCCCGTGGCTTTGGGGTTCCGAGAGGGGGCGTCAGGCTCCACCACTTCATAGCTGGGTGATCCCCGACAAGTCACAGCTTTTCTGAGCCTCCCTTTCCTCATTTAGAAGAGAGAACAGCCTTCTCAGAGCTGGAAAGGACCTCCGAGGTAATGAAGGCTTCCTTCTATTTACAAATGGGGAGCCAGGCCTCAGAGAACCGGGGAGCCAGGAGTCGGGATTGGAAGCTCACGTATTGAAGTTGTGCACAAGGAGAGCCTGTCCTGGATAATGGCGATTCCAGGACCGTCAGCCCCAGAGAGCCCGAAAAGTGCTCGGCATCCACTGGGCCATCCGTTGCCACGGATTCCCCCAGCTGTCCTGCCTGGATGAGACCTCCGTCCCTAATGCTTTCAGCTTGGGCCTCCCCTTTTCTCTCTGGAAAGGAGACTTGCTGTAGTTTATTTTAAACAGTGGCTGATGTCCCTGTAGACGTAGCAGCTTTCCAATAAAAGCTCTGGGGAGGACTCGGAGGCGGCGGCTGAGCGCGCAGCGTGGCAGAAGCTCCTTTGGGAACGGAGGCTCCTGAGCCAGAAGGTCTCCCGAGGAAGCTGGATGGTCGGTTTTGCTCATTAGTGGCACTCGGGGCCAAAAGGCGACAGCACGAGGTGGGGCTTTGAGAAGGGCCGGGCTCGGGGGTACTCTGAGGGTGGGAGCCCTCCGCCTCGGACTGACAGCGCTTGTCCATGTCACTTCTAGATACTGCAAGGAGGCGACTATTCTGGCCCTCGGGGCAGTCGGGCACCCAGACCTGACGTTCACTCGGCTCCAGGGGAAGGAGCTCAGCGCTTGGGGCCAGGGCTCAGGGCTCAGCCTTCCCTGCCGTCTTCCCGGCTCTCCCCTCTTCTCTCTCCTTTTCTCCAAGCGATGACTTACTTGCTGCGCTCTCCCCTCTCTCACGCCCTCGTCCATTCTCGCCAAGCTCCCACGCTCCGCCTCTCAGACCAAACGCTCGCTCATCGCACCTGCCGGCTCTTGGTCTGTCCCCTGCGCACACTGAGGCCAGCTTTCACCATCAACGGCCAGCACGAGTGATGGCAGAGGGCTTTGGCTGTGCCGCAGGAGCCTGGAGACGCTCCCGAGGTTCCTTCTCAGCGCCTCTAAGGGCAACGAGACCAGCGGCTATCACGTGTCTGTCTGTGCCGCGCACGGAGGGCCGCTGTGGGGGCCCGGACGCAGAAGTGGCCCTGGAGTCGGCCTGTATCTGTTGTGTGACCCTGGGCAAGTCCCTTAAGCTTTCAAGCCGGAGGCAACTCTTAAAAGGAGAAGGCGCGAGAGCTGCCCATCCATCTGCCTCGCTGCGGAGGAGGTCTTCCTGGCCAGCTCACTCACTCGTCTGATGACGTCCCAGGCCGGGGCCGCTTCCCCCTTGGAGCCTTCAGCCCAGCACCAGATCCTGAGGACGCTGCGACGAAAAAGGAAACAGCTCGCTGCTTGCTGGTGGTCCGCAGGGCAGCTCTGGGTCCTCCTCCCGTGGTCCCGTGACTTGCGGACCTCTGACAAACAGTGCAGATTCCGAGTGGGCTTTTTGAGGCAGGAATAACGACTGAGAGAATCCTCTTCTCCGCCCCCGTCTGCCGTCTGCTTCATCTGTCAGACGGGATAATAACTGTAAAGCGCTTAGCGCTTGGGCGGCGCCAAAGGAGACGAAGCCAAGAAGAGTCGCTCCTTCTGCGGCTCAGAGGAGTGAGGAGAAGGCTTTGGGTCCTCTTCTGTTATGGCCTTCCGACGTCTAGCAAGGAGCACACTGAAGGCTTTTCTTGCTTTTCCTCCTCCCCGGCCATCGTGGACCTGCGGTGCCATCTCGGGCTCTTCTAAGGCAAGCCCCTGCCCTCGCCATGCTGGGAGGGGAGCTGCCATAGGGACTAATGGGGAGGGGGGCAATCCGCCCACTTTCCCTCGCCACGTCTGCCATTATGTTTGTGGTGTTCCCCCTCACACGAGCAGCCCTTGAGCACAGGCTTACTTCCCTTTTTCTCTCAGAATCTGGGGCTCCTCGTAGGAACGGGATGAATGGTTGTTGATTGACTTATTTTTAATTGTATCTTGTCACAAAAAGAACTCTGTGGGTGGGATTTAGATGGGTCTTTGAGAACAAGTATTTTCTTTGTGTGGAAGATTTAAATACCTCCCGAGAAGAGCTTCTCATTACTCCTAGTCTATGACTGCTCTCCAGGCTATAGATATCTGACAGCAAACACATGTTTGGGGAAAAATTAATGATCTTATACAGGTGTGTGTGTGTGTGTGTGTGTGTGTGTGTGTGTGTGTGTGTGTGTGTGTGTGTGTGTGTGTGTGTGTGTGTGTGAAAGCCTTAAGGTTAGAGAAAAACCTGCCCAGGGAAATATTGAATCAAATCTGTCTCCATTTATTTTTTTAAGTGGAAACTTTTTTTCTCACCTAGAAAAAGCTTGATGGGCTCTTGCGTTATCATTTACTATCAATTTCTCTCCCTCCATCTAGGAGCTTTCGGTAGGTACTTTGTCCCAGGGGCTCAACGAGGCTCAGGCATCTGGCTGTATTACATTCTGACCTTCTGGGGGTTTTAACACTAAGAGTAATTAGAAACAATTCTGTCTTCTATACTCATGTCTCCTTCGTGATAAATGAAGCTCCTCCTGGGGTTCTGAAAGACTGTAACCTCCCTTATTTTGACATTATACATGTTGCTTGTTAACACTTCAAAGCTTTGTGTTTTCTTTGGTAGAAATAGACCCTCCCCTAGCATAGAAGGCTACTTTGCTGTGACGTTGGCTAGTCAAGAGTGAATGTGTCTGAAAACGGTCTTGCTTGGTGTTGACCCTTTCAGTAGGTACAATGAGGCAGTTTCTCCCAGAAGAGGTCAGTGACTGAACCATGCTTGAACCTTCATGACTTTCTAGGGGGCCCAGCAACTAGCCTGATAACCACAAGGAATCTTGAAGAACATTTCTCTGGATCAGGGTTCAGAATCTTTTTTTGGTTCTCTGATTACATCTATGGATCTTTTCTCAGAAATATATTTTTTAAATAACTGAAGGAAATGCCAAATTTCAGAAAAAGGTTTGCTGGGAGCCATCAAAGACCACGCTGTTTGATATGGTTACACATGGAAACTGGGGACTGCAAAGCAGCCTCCAGGAAGGATGGAAACATCCACTGAAACCCCCCTAAGTGACTTTCCTTATTAACATCCCCTTATTATTGGAATTTCTATGATTATTATTCTTACTTAGCCCCAGGAAAAATAGATGAGAGCAACATGCTTGCAGGGTTAATATAGATGTCGCACTCTGTCCCCCCAGGATATTACCAGGAGATTCCACTTACAAAATTAAAAGTAAGGCTTCGTATATACACACTTAGATAGGACCCTCTTGTATAGGCATAAAAACTTCTGACAAATCTGTGCTCTGAATTCCCTAACCTATATCTGGGCCATGTTGATTCTACCCTCTGATCCTGCACTTAGCAACAATGTTTGATTGACTATCCCCCTAGGCTTCCTGTCTGTTGTTAGGTTCTATGGAAATATGTATGTTGAGAATGAAACTGTGTGCCAAGTAGATGTGTGATCATTAGGATATAAAATAAAGCCTGGCCTCAGCCAAGGTGGAGCAGTTTATCCTGTGAAACCTGTGCTGCGGGTTGAATGTGAAAGCTGTGTCCCATCCATCATTTTGCCAACACCACCCCACCTACAAGACCCTATCCCCTGTGGGAGGCTGGCCCACCCCATAGCAAAGGTTAGTGAAAATAAATATGTACTTTTTTCTGATTAAAGTTCATGGATCCTAGGTTGAGTCCTTGATCTAGACCACCCATATAGGACAGATTTGAGCATGGCATGTGCATAGTCAGTCCAGCTTCTGGAGCATCATGTTTGTGTGTCATTCAGTCTATGGACTGTGAAGATTGGATTTAGCAATCTCCTGATTGTAACAATGAAGTTACTTATCTCTTCCTTTTTGGGGAAGATTGAATTATAATCTATAATCTATTTTTAGATTATACCACAAAAGGTATAACTAACCATAAAAAGGTGTGAATGCCCATTTCATGCACTGAGTAGGGGGGTCTGTGGGAGAGGAGCATCTGCTGTAATTGGTAGATGTGAAATTTAGGGGAGGTGACACAAGAAAAAGATCTTTAAATAGAGGAAACAAAGACTGAAGACACACAGGTCAGTCAACCGGGCTTGGAGTGAAGGATCAGTCACTTGGAGCTGGAGTGAAGACAGACACTTGTAGCAGTGAAAATTAGCCCATTCAATTTCACTTACACTACATCTTGAGAGACACATGAGCTCGGAAGCGGAAGCAGGGGCCGAGTAGGCACTAGAGTCAGTTTAAATAGCCATTGTGTTCTCCAACTCAAGTGAGATTCAGGGAGATTAGAGGACAATGTGGGAACTAGCAAGGACTTCTGGGGATTGAAGTCTGGGGTTCAAATCTCCATTTTTACATACTTGAGGAGAGACTGAAAGACGGACACTCGGACTTAGCTATGGAACTGGACCCCTGGAGGATCTCATGCAGGAGACCTCTGCTTTCCTTTTAGATGGTCACCGTTGGTGAGTGAAAGGCTGACTTAGTGACCCTGCCTTTCTGGAGGTGTGAACCTCCAAGAAAGGCCCATCATTTTGAGACTCTTTTCCCTGATTAGGGCCTTAGAATTTCTACCTGGCTCAGAGGAAGCCGGAGTTTTCTCCCTCTCTCCCCTTTTCTCACTTCCTTAATATCTTAAACTCTATTGTCAATAAACTACCATAAATTTACATTTTACTTTAATAATTCATTTTGGGATTTGAAAATTAAATCCCTGGTGGCCACCAATTAAATATTAAGTCCAAACATAATAAATTTAACAGGACACAGAAGATGATGAACTCTGGTTGCCATTTCCCACCACATGTGACTTTGCACTGAAAAGACTTGGCTATTTGGTGGAATGAGGAAAACCACCTGGTTTCATGATCCTCTTTTCCTCTGGGACAGTGGCAGGGCTGTGGGAGGGGAGTAGGGCTATGTCAGTAAAAATGGAGACAGAGCTTCTGGCTTGCTCCTTTCCTTCTGCTTTTCTGGGTGATGCCCTCCTCTCTGTCCCTAGACTTCTCATGAAGAGATAGGGAGATGGGTTTCCCTCTCTACGCCACATGAAGTATGGGGCTCCACTAAGGGAGCCCTGGGCTGCCTTCTCTGCCTTGGGATTCCTTTCCTGAGTAAGTGACTGAATATCTTTCTCAAGGCGAATGTGTCTAGGCTTGTATGGGACCTTGTTGACAAGCAGCTGTTGAGAGGCTTCTATGTTGGAGAAGAAAACCACAGGTCAGAGGAGACAAGCCTCCGTCCTAGATTTCCTGAAGATGCAGACTTTGAGGGAGAATGGAAAATCAGCTGGTTGTAGCAGTAGTTACAGGCTATTATTGAATCTTGTTTTAGGACATACCAATGTGTACCCACTGCTGTTTGTGTCTTCCAGCATTTCTTCTGTGTATAAGAAAGAGTAGGTGTCTCATACCTGCTTTATATTATCCACTGATTACCCTTTTACTCTTCCCTTTTTCTGATCCAAAGAACAGTCTCATCAAAAAGTGTCAAAGATGTCACCAGGAGAAAGCATGATAAGAAGAGAAAGGCAGATCATATGATGAGGGTGAGAGAATGGTCAAAGGACTCCATTGGCAGGTCCCCTCCTGGTGTTGGAAGAAAGAAAGGAGGGTCTTCAGGATGGAGCCAGATTGAGAAGGGCTTTAAAATCTCCTCTCCCTACCCAGATCTTGTTGAATTTAATGGAAGGTGTGACAAAAGTTACACAGGAGAGAAGGGGAGGCATGGATAGATTATGATCTGCACTATTGCAGGGAAATTCCATATTGATGAGATCACAGATGCTTTTGAATATTTGAAACACGTTTCCTCTCATGGTTAGCCTAATCAAGAGTACTGAACATCTCCAACTTCCTTTATTTCTCTACAATTTATGTATAGTTGACTTTTATCTTCTATATGTCTTCATAAAGTAATTCCTAGGCATTGAATATTTTAGAATGTGGTGCTATTTTAGTGGAATGATGTAGGAATCAGTGTATGTAGGGACAATAATGGATAGAGCCCCTTCACTTCCAAGACTTGGTTTCCTCATCTATGGAATGAGAATGAGAATAATCTCTGTATTATGTGTCTCCTGGGTTACCAGAAGGTTCAAAGGGGATGTACTTAAAGGTCTTTCCACACTTCGAAGTACTATGTACTCATCATTTATTATGGTGGGTGAGAGGGCAAGCCATAGCACTCCGGATGATGAGATGCCCTGGAGGACCAATGGGAAAGGTGTCATTTGAGTAGACAGATGATGGGGAAAATCCTGTTTGGACTTGAAAACCCATATCAATATGGCTTCCTCCTACTTGGCCAGTCTTCTGGTATTCTGTGACCTCATGATACTCACTCCTTGTTTCTTGCACAGGATACTTCCATCTCCTAATGCAATACTTTTTACTGGCTGTCTCCCTCTTCATCTTTCCTTCCTGACTTTCCTGACTTCTCTCAGACCCCAGCTCAAATTTTGCACCTCTTATTCCTAGTCTCTTCCTCTAAGAATGTCTCCAACGTATCACACACATATTATCCCCATTGTTGTTTTCCTATTCTTCCTGATAGCCCCCCCGCTCGACATTAGACTATGAGCTCCTTGATTTTGCCCTTGTATCCCCTGTACTTGTCATGGTTCCTGATAAGTACTTCTTCAGTGCTTGTTGGAAAATGACAGATCACTCCTGATAGACCACTTCCATGTCTCTTTGGTGTCTTTGGACATGTCAGGAGACCTGGAGGAAGGCTCCCAATTTATTGGGTGGCTCCAACCGGGGAGATTTTTAGAGGTTTTGAACAAGAGTCACACGAGGCTGAGCTTGTGTCCGTTGTGGTCAGCGTCAGTAGAAGGAATATCTAAATCAGTGAGGTCACAAGACCACTGAAGCTGGATCTCTCATGGAGGCTTATTCAGATATCTTTGTATTGATTGATTTTTTTGCTTTTCTGGAATCTTCCTCCCTTTTTCTTCCCCACCTCTCTTTCCTTGGCACAGTGGTTAGCACAAAGTAGGTGCTTATCATTGGTTTTTGACAGACCATATTTTCATTTCTATTTACTTGGGTATGTGCCTTTCCCATTAGATATCATGCTCCTTGGGGACCAAAGAGCCCTTTATGCTTTATCTTTGTATTTTAGGTAGGCAGTCCCCCCCCCCCCCCCCCCCCCCGGACTTAATAGAATGAGTGAATTTTGATTCCTCATGACCATAGTTCAGGACAGACGCCATGAAATAGGTGAGAGATTTCCTAGGAAAGTTTGTCCGTTACCATTTGGAAAAGGCATTTATTTTTATGGCTGACATTTGCTGACTTCACATGACATTATGGGTTTTTTAGCCTTTAATATTCCTTAATTCATAGCTTCCAAACATTTAATTCATGTTGATCAACATTCCGATTCTCAGAGATCGACATTTGCCATTTCCGGGTTGGGCTCGTAGAATCAGAAAGGCCTTGCTGCACGAGGACGTCTTTTCTTTTTCTTTTTAACAAATACAGCAGCACTCGCTCTGAGCTCCAAGTTTATGAGGAGATTAAGGCACCCTCAAAGATAGGGCAGAAAGTAATCTCATTTTCTGCTTGGCATTCATGCTGACGTTGGTGAGATTAGAATTCGCATTTCAAATGCTCTCCCCTATTTTTGGTCTTCATCTGATTTGCTCACACCAAAGCCGAAGCAGTCAAATGGGGAGAGTTGTCCCAAGCCTTTGTGAAGGGCTCCCCTTCATTTGAATCATTCTGGATGCTGGATGCCTTGCGATAACTGCTAAGCAAGACTAGACTGGCCGTGCTGCTGTCTGGGCTGTGAATCTGTAAGAAGAGCTTCTCCATCTTTGGCCGCCCCTCAGCTCCTTCTCTGACCCACTGCAGAGTGGAGGGGAGCCAGCTTCTTGGAGGCTCCACCAGCCGCGGCGGATCTTTGCCCACCCTGGGAAAGTGGAGAGCCTTGGAGAAGAGCTCCACATCCACAGCCTCACACGCAGCCCCCCTCGTGGCTGGACACGGCCCACCGGCGCCCTCTCAGTGACAAAGACGGGATTTTTGAGGAGAGTGCGAACTGTGGGTTTAAAATGAATCCTCAAGATGTAAATATTATATTTTATAAAGTTTTACTAATAATAACGAAAACAAAAGAACTGCCTGACTTGAGCCCAGTTGCAGGTCCAAGAGAGAGAGAGGGAGGAGTTACAGCCATTTACATACAATCAGGCCAAATTGGAGGACTCAGGAAAAGGGAATTTGGGGAAAACTAAAGCACTTCTGGGGGATGAAGCCCAAAGGCTCAGAATCTCCATTTACCCAGAGCCTTCCTGCCCCTGTCGGGCCTCATTCTTCTTACATTTCCTTTCTGTTTCCAATCTGGAATGATGAGCTTCTCAATAGAGAGTAAATCAGCACGCTCCGCTTACAGTGTGCCAGGCTCTCGTTCAGTGCTTAGAGACTGGAACAAGAAAAAGGAAGCCGTCCCTGGCCTCAAGGAGCGTGCAGTCCAAGGGGCCAAGTAAGGCGACTCATGAAAGAAGCTGGAAGTGGGGAGGGGAACCAGGCAGGACTGGGGCGGGTAAGTAGAGTGCGGGAGCTCAGCGTCATCATCTACGGGACTCAACGATTCCGCTCGGATGGATCCTCTTGGAGAGTCCCTGAGAGGTGCATGACTTGCCCAGGGTCACCCATGGCTAGGATGGGTCTGAGGCAAAGCTTGAGCTTGCTTCCAATGCCTTTCTCATGTGATTTCTTGACATTGTTCCTACAGGAAAGCTGTGGAGGAAACACCCCAAAGGTAATGGAAGGCATCAAGGTTTGGGGTCTCAAGGGTCCCCTTTCGCCCCCTCATTCTGTGAGCTTAAGGAGGAGGAGTAGAAGCGAGAGCAGAATGCACCTGCTGGAACGTCAGCCCTAGATGCATAAAGCGGTTATTCTTTACTAGGAGCCAGGTTATGTGCCGAGCTCTGAGGAGGCAAATATGAGCCGGCCAGAGTGTTTACCCTCGAGGAGCTCACGTTCTAACGGGGAAGAGAACACCCAAAGGGGAGTGAGGGTGCTTCCCAGAGAAGGGGTGGAGAGCCCGTGTCTTTGGATTCCGGGCTTGGCGGTATTTCCACTGGACCAATTTTCGGCAGAGGCAGGCTGTTTAACCCCCACCCTTGCCCTGGAGCCAGGGATCAACCATCCC
Source organism: Monodelphis domestica (assembly GCF_027887165.1). Classification (NCBI taxonomy): domain Eukaryota; kingdom Metazoa; phylum Chordata; class Mammalia; order Didelphimorphia; family Didelphidae; genus Monodelphis; species Monodelphis domestica. The sequence goes on along the minus strand of NC_077227.1, from coordinate 755,095,852 downwards.
AGTCTATAATGGAAGGCTAGAATGGAAGCAGGCAGATAGACTGGAGAATCACCCCATCCCCCCCCTTATCCCCAGCAGAGATTTGGGATGCCGCAGACACTATCTCTTCCTCCGCTTTCAAGGTCGAACCTCCTCAGATTAGACCCTGCCACAAAAATGCACCCCAAATGGATCCTCTCGGCACAGTTCTACAGGCTTCTCGTGAGGCCAGTGTTACTGGACTTGCTTTTGAAGTCCTGCCAATCGCTGTCCTGTTTGCCTCTTCATTGTCCCTTCAAATGGTGCACATTCATCTTGGCCCTGGGTAAAAGCAGCTCCCAGGTGGAGTGCTTATTGCTTCCCAGGGGCCCCGGCACCCATGGGATCCTCCATTTTACATCAGGCAGTGGCGGAGACTTTGGGTGCCCTTCTGGGGGGGGGCATGTCAGCTATCTAGAGGCCATCCTGGAGGAGGAAACTCAGGGGCATAGGGAAGGGACTTGCCCAAGGTCACACAGTTTGTACATAGTAGAGCAAGAACGGGACTCCTCTGACACCCGGTCCAATGGGATTTGCTTGGTGACGTGACTTGATCCACATGACATTCAAACAGCACCGGACTGTGCTAAACAATCCAGAACCCAACAAGAACAGAGAGACAACTTGGGCCACAGCAACAGGTTATTTGACTCAAAAGATGCTGGAGAGCAGGTACCCCCAGCGGTCTCTCATCTAGCCTTTTTCAGTTACGGTTCCCAGATTACATGCTAATATGACTTTTAATAATAGCTTTTGGACATTTTGCAATCTACGTTCTCTTTCCCACCCAGATCCCTTCCCAAGGAGGCAGTGATGGCATCTATGTTGTACACATGCCACTGGACAATGTATATCCACTTCCATATTTGCCGTGTGGTGAAGCAAGGTACACCCTGCTCACACAAGAGAAAAATTCACGGAGGAAATAAAGGGAACACGACATGTTTTGATCTTCATTTGGACTCCATCAGTTCCTTCTGTGGCAGGAGAGAGTCTTTTTTCATTATGAATTGTCTGGGATTGTCCTGGGTCCTTGCATTGCTGATAATAGTTTAGTCCTTGACAGTTGATTGTTTTACTTTATTGCCATTTCTGGGAACAAAGCTCTGCTGCTTCTGCTCACTTCATATAAGTCTTTCCAGGTTGTTGTTTTTGTGATTATTTTGGTTGTCAGCTCTTGTGGCATAATCATATTCCATCACAATCATATACCACAGTGTTCAACCATTCTCTAACTGATGGGCAACGCTTCAGTTTCCAGTTCTTTGCCATGACAAGAAGAGCTGCTCTCAGTGTTTTTGCACAAGTATGTCCTTTCCCCCATCTCGAATAAAACTCTGAGATTCAAAGGCTATGCACCGTTTGGTAACCTTTTGGCCATGGTTCCCGATTGCTCTTTGGAAAAGTTGTATCCCTTCACAGCTTCACCAACAGGGTATTAGTGCCCCATTTTCCCCACCTCTCCACTAACATTGGTCCTTTTCCTTTTTTGTCAAATTAATTACTCTGGTAGGTGTGAGGTAGTACCTCAGAAGTATTTTACTTCTTTTATTTTTTTTAATTAACATTTTTTAAAATATTATTTTATTAGGTCATTTTCAAACATTACTCATTGGAAACCAAGATAATTTTTTCCTCCCCTCCCCCCCAGCACCCCTCCCACAGGCAGTGTGTGATTCTTCTGGGAATCACATATGTCCTTGATCTGAACCCATTTCCATGTTGTTGGTATTTGCATTGGGGTATTCATTTAAAGTCTCTCCTCAGTCATTTCCCCTCAACCCCTGTAGTCAAGCAGTTGCCTTTCCTTGTTTTTACTCCCACCATTTGTCCTCTGCTTGTGGGTAGGGTTTTTTTCTCCTAGATCCCTGCACATTGTTTAGGGATATTGCATTGACACTAATGGAGAAATCCATTACGTTTGATTTGAACCACAGTGTATCAGTGTCTGTGTACAATGTTCTCCTGATTCTGCTCCTTTCACTCTGCATCACTTCCTGGAGGTTGTTCCAGTTCACATGGAATCCCTCCAGTTCATTATTCCTTTGAGCACAATAGTATTTCATCACCAACAGATACTATAATTTGTTCAGCCATTCCCCAATTGAAGGGCAGCCCCTCATTTTCCAATTTTTTGCCCCACAGAGTGCAGCTATGAATATTCTTGCACAAGTCTTTTCCCCCATTATCTCTTTGGGGTACAAACCCAGCAGTGCTATGGCTGGATCAAAGGGCAGACAGTCTTTTAGTGCCCTTTGGGCATAGTTCCAAATTGTCCTCCAGAATGGTTGGATCAATTCACAACTCCACCAGCAATGAATTAATGTCCCCACTTTGCCACATCCCCTACAGCATTCATTACTTTCTGTAGTTGTCATGTTAGCCACTCTGCTAGGTATGAGGTGATACCTCAGAGTTGTTTTGATTTGCATCTCTCTGATTATAAGAGATTTAGAACACTTTTTCATGTGCTCATTAATAGTTTTGATTTCTTTATCTGAAAATTTCCTATCCATGTCCCTTGCCCATTTATCAATTGGAGAATGGCTTGATTTTTTGTACAATTGATTTAGCTCTTTGTAAATTTGAGTAATTGGACCTTTGTCAGAGGTTTTTGTTATGAAGATTGTTTCCCAATTTGTTGCTTCCTTTCTGATTTTAGTTACATTGGTTTTGTTTGTACAAAACCTTTTTAATTTGATGTAGTCAAAATTATTTATTTTACATTTTGTGACTCTTTCTAAGTCTTGCTTGGTTTTAAAATCTTTCCCTTCCCAAAGGTCTGACATGTATACTATTCTGTGTGCACCTAATTTACTTATTATTTCCTTCTTTATGTTCAAGTCATTCACCCATTCTGAGTTTATCTTGGTGTAGGGTGTGAGGTGTTGATCCAACCTAATCTCTCCCACACTGTCTTCCAATTTTCCCAGGAGTTTTTATCAAATAGTGGATTTTTGTCCCCAAAGCTGGGGTCTTTGGGTTTGTCATAGACTGTCTTGCTGAGGTCATTTACCCCAAGTCTATTCCACTGATTCTCCTTTCTGTCTCTTAGCCAGTACCAAACTGTTTTGATGACCACTGCTTTATAATATAGTTTGAGATCAGGGACTGCAAGGCCACCTTCCTTTGTGTTTTTTTTTCCCATAATTTCCCTGGATATCTTTGATCCTTTGTTCTTCCAAATTAACTTTGTTATGGTTTTTTCTAATTCAGTAAAAAGTTTTTGGAAGTTCAATGGGTATGGCACTAAATAGATAGATAAGTTTGGGTAGGATGTTCATTTTTATTATATTGGCTCATCCTACCCATGAGCAGTTAATATTTTTCCAATTGCTCAAGTCTAGTTTTAGTTGTGTGGAGAGTGTTTTGTAGTTGTGTTCATATAGTTCCTGTGTTTGTCTTGGCAGATAGATTCCTAAGCATTTTATATTGTCTAGGGTGATTTTAAATGGAATTTCTCATTCTAATTCTTGCTGCTGAGATGTGTTGGAGATCTATAGAAATGCTGATGACTTATGCAGGTTTATTTTGTAACCTGCAACTTTGCTAAAGTTGTTGATTATTTCCAGTAGCTTTTTGGTTCATTATCTAGGACTCTTTATGTAGACCATCATATCATCTGCAAAGAGTGATAGCTTGGTCTCCTTGTTGCCAATTTTAATACCTTCAGTTTCTTTTTCTTCTCTAATTGCTACTGTTAGTGTTTCTAGTACAATGTTAAATAATAGAGGTGATAATGGGCATCCTTGTTTCACTCCTGATCTCATTGGGAATGCATCTAGTTTATCCCCATTGCAGATGATGTTTGCTGATGATTTTAGATATATACTGTTTATTATTTTTAGGAAAGACCCTTGTATTCGTATGCTTTCTAGTGTTTTAAATAGGAATGGGTGTTGTATTTTATCAAAGGCTTTTTCTGCTTCTATTGAGATAATCATGTGATTTTTGTTGGATTGCTTGTTGATATATTCAATTATGTGGATGGTTTTCCTCATATTGAACCATCCTTGCATTCCTGGTATAAATCCTACTTGATCATAGTGAATGACCCTCCTGATCACTTGCTGGAGTCTTTTTGTTAGCATCCTGTTTAAGATTTTTGCATCTATGTTCATTAAGGAGATTGGTCTGTAGTTTTCTTTCTCTGTTTTTGACCTGCCTGGCTTTGGAATCAGTACCATATTTGTGTCATAGAAGGAATTTGGTAGAACTCCCTCTTTGCTTATTATGTAAGATAGTTTGTATAGAATTGGGATTAGCTGTTCTTTGAACGTTTGATAGAATTCACTTGTGAATCCATTTGGCCCTGGGGATTTTTTCTTAGGGAGTTCTTTGATGGCCTGTTGGATTTCTATTTCTGATATGGGATTATTTAAGAATTCTATTTCTTCTGTTAGTCTAGGCAATTTATATTTTTGTAAATATTTGTCCATATCACCTAGATTGGCATATTTATTGCTATATAATTGGGCAAAGAAGTTTTTAATGATTGCCTTAATTTCTTCCTCATTGGAGGTAAGGTCCTCCTTTTCATCTATGATACTGTTAATTTGTTTTTCTTCTTTCCTTTTTTAAATTAGATTGACCAGTACTTTGTTTATTTTGTTTGTTTTTTTCAAAGTACCAGCTTCTAGTCTTATTTATTAGTTCAATAGTTCTATCACTTTCAATTTTATTAATTTCTCCCTTAATTTTTAGGATCTCTAATTTGGTTTTCTTCTGGGTTTTTTAATTTGTTCGCTTTCAAGTTTTTTGATTTGCATGTCCAATTCATTGATCACTGCCCTCCTTAATTTGTTAATATATGCACTCAGGGATATGAATTTTCCTCTGAGTACTGCTTTGGCTGCATCCCATAAGGTTTGAAAGGATGTCTCACTATTGTCATTTTCTTCAATGCAATTATTAATTGTTTCTATGATTTGTTCTCTAACTGATTTTGGAGTATCATATTATTTAATTTCCAATTTATTTTTATTTTGGCTCTCCATGTACCCTTACTGATCATTATTTTTATTGCCTTATGATCTGAAAAGGTTGCATTTATTATTTCTGCTTTTCTGCATTTGTTTGCCATGTTTTTATGACCTAGTATATGGTCAATCTTTGTGAATGTGCCATGTGCTCCTGAAGAGAAGGTGCATTCCTTTTTGTTCCTATTTATTTTTCTCCATATATCTATTAACTCTAATTTTTCTAATATTTCACTCACATCTTTTACCTCTTTCTTATTTATTTTTTGATTTGTTTTATCTAAATTTGATCATGGTTGGTTCAGGTCTCCCACTAATATAGTTTTGCCATCTATTTCCTCCTTCAATTCTCCTAGTTTCTCCATTAGAAATTTGGGTGCTATACCATTTGGTTCATACATGTTGATTAGTGATATTTCATCATTGTCTATACTCCCCTTTATCAGGATGTATTTACCTTCCCTATCCCTTTTGATCTGGTCTATTTTTGCTTTGGCTTTGTCAGATATCATGATTGCAACCCCTGCCTTCTTTCTATCAGTTGAGGCCCAATAGGTCTTACTCCAACCTTTAATTCTGAGCTTGTGAGTCTCTACTCACCTCATGTGTGTTTCTTGAAGACAACATATGATAGGGTTTTGGATTCTAATCCACTCTGCTATTTATCTACGTTTTATGGGTGAGTTCATCCCATTCACGTTCAAAGTTATGATTGTCACTTATGACTTCCCTGGCATTTTGATCTCCTCCCCTAATTCTGACCTTTCTTCTTTTGCTATAACCTTTTAAACCAGTGGTTTACTTTAAATCAGTTTCCCTAGTCCCCTCCCTTGATATGCTTCCCTTTCTAGCCCCTCCCTTTTTGTTCCCTTCTCCTTTAAAATTTTTTTATTTTATTTTTTTAGGGTCTGTTAATTTCCCTCCCCCCTCTCCTTCCCTCCCTTTTTGTACTCCCTCCCCCTACTCCCCTTAATTTTCCCTTCTCCCTTACCCTGTTGGATAAGATAGAATTCAAGATCCATCTAGATGCTCTTCCCTCTCAGATTTGATTTCACTGAGAGTAAGGCTTAAGTAGTACCAATTATCACTCTATTCCTCTCCTTCTTATAAGAGAATTCTTCCCCCCCTTCCCATGTGCATCTTTGTGTGACAAGGATTATTCTATTTAATTTATTTCTATTTCTTCAAGTATATCTTGATACCATCATATATTCCCCCCTCCCTTTTTCTTTCTTTGTTTTTTTTTTCTCCCCTTTCTCCATATCATCTTTATGCCCTGATCTTTCCCTATGAGTGATTCTTCTAATTACTCTAATAATGCATATAATTTTTGAAAATTGCATATTTTTTATTACACATAGCATTTCCCCCCACATATTTATATATATATATATATATATAATATATATATATATATATATATATATATATATAATTTGATCTAAATGTAGACCTTATGGAAAAGTGTTTGAATAAAAGAAAAAAACATTTTTCTCCTTTTCCCTTTCTTTCATATTTATCATTTCATGTTTCTCTTGCTCTTTGTGTTTGGATGTCAAACTTTCCACTGAGTTCTGGTCTTTTCTTTAGAAATACTTGGAAATCTTCTATTTTGTTGTATGCCCATACTTTCCCCTGGAAGTATATAGTCAGTTTTGATGGATAGCTGATTCTTGGTTGAATACCCAGCTCTCTTGCCTTTCTGAATATTGTGTTTCAGGCCTTGTGGTCATTTAGTGTCGCTGCTGCCAGGTCTTGTGTGATCCGAATTGGAGCTCCTTGGTATCTGAATTGTTTCTTTCTGGCTTCTTGTAGGATTCTCTCCTTAGCTTGAAAGCTTTGGAATTTGGCAATTACATTCCTGGGAGTTGTCTTTTGGGGATTTAGTGTAGAGGGTGTTCTATGAACTCTTTCAATGTCTATTTTGTCCCCTTGTTCTAGAAACTCACGGCAGTTTTCTTGGATGATATCTTGTATCATGATGTCAAGATTCCTGTTTATTTCTGGCTTTTCAGGTAGACTAATGATTCTCAGATTATCTCTCCTTCCTCTGTTTTCCCGATCTGTCACCTTGTCAGGGAGATATTTTATTTTTTCTTCTAATCTGTTAATTTTTTTGGCTTTGCTTTATTAATTCTTGCTGTTTTGAAAGATCATTGTCTTCCAGTTGCCTAATTCTGGTCTTTAAAGACTGGTTTTGCTTTTCAGTTTGGTCTTTCCTGCTTTTTGAGGCTTCCAGCTGTTTCTCCAATTAGGAGTTCTTATCCCTCAAATTGTTAAATTCTCATTGCATTATTTCTCATTTTTCCTGCCAGAAAGCTTCTATCTTTTTGATAACTTCCAATTTAAATTCTTCAAGAGCTTGTGGACAATTTCCATTTCTTTTGGGAGGTTTTGGAGCATTTATTTGGGGTTCCTCTTCTGCTATTTCCTCTGTATTCTGTATTTTTTCTCTGTAAAAACTATCCAAACCCCTTCTTTTCGCTTTTCTTGGTGTTTGGAAGTTGTCCCTGGGCACTCTTTGCCATCTCTATGGTTTTTCCCTTCCCTTTCCAGTCAGGAATCTGAGTGAGGAGGGCTGGCTCTCTGTGTATGGATCTAATGATCAAGGCTTTTTGCCTTGGGCCACCTCTCAATTCTCCGCAGCTGGGCTATCTTCCTGGGGGAGCCCAAGGTCTGCCCTCCCCTGCCTGCCGGAATTTCAGGTGTTACTGCTCTCAGAGGTGAGTTCTTGGTGGTCTTTGTCAACTCCCAAGACCTATAGGTGCCCCTTTCTCACTTCAGGGGTGCACTTTGCACACATTGATTATGGTGCACCAGTTCTGAGTGCCCGAGGTCTAAGCTCCCCTTATCTGCCTGCAGGGATTTTGGGTGTTACTGCTCTCAGGGGTAAGTCCTTTGTGGTCTTAGTAGCTCCCCAGACCTGAAGCTGCCCATTGCTCTCTCCTGGTGAACCCCTCCCTCACTCATTTGGTTCTCGCGTGCGCTGACTTTAACTCTGGCTCCGTAGCTGTGGTGGGGGGCTCAGGTTTGGGTGGGAGGTTTTTCATTCCCTTATAGTGTAGAAATGCCCATATCCCATGTACCTTCAGTGCTGCTCCCTGCTGTAGATTCCCTCCGTTTTTATGAGGATGGTTTTTTGGGGGTCTTTTGAGGTCGTCCGTATCGTTGGGTCTGAGGAGGGGAAGTGAGCCAAGTTTAATTTGCCACCATGCTTACCTGGAAGTCCCTTGGAAGTGTTTTAATTTGCATTTCTCTAATTAATTAGTGAGTTTGGAGCATTTTTTCATAGGACTAAAGATAGTTTTAATTTTTTCATCTAAGACTTACCTATTCATAGCCACTAACGGTTTGGCAATTGAGGAAGACTTTGTGTTCTTTATACATTTCACTCTGTATTTTTGAGAAATGAGGCCCCTGTCAGAGACACTTGCTATAAAGTCCCCCCCCCCCAGTTTGTTGTTTGCCTTTTAATCTTGATTGCATTGATTTTGTTTATGCAACATCTTTTTAATTATAAGTTGTCAAAGTTATCTATTTTATATCATATAATGTTCTCTATGTGTTGTTTGAAAATCAATTCTTCCCTTATCTGTAGGTCTGACAGAGAAACTATTTTGTGTTCCCCTAATTTATTAGTGGTTTCACCCCCTATTTCTAACTCGTGTGTCCATTTTGACTTTATCTTGCTATAGAATGAGATATTGGTTTCTGCTTAGTTTCTGCCAGTTTTCCCAGCAGTTTTTGTTGAATAGTGAGTTCTTCTGCCAAAAGCTTGGCTCTTTGGGTTAACATAGCTTTCTTTTTTGCAGTTTAGTTTTTTTTTCTGTAAAAAATATAGCAAATGACTAAAACAGGCAATCTAGTTAGATTCTTTTTTTGTTTCCATTAGACAATATATGACAATATGATATGTAAAATAATAATATAATGCACATGATTTGTTATATGTATGTAGTAAATTATAATAAATATGCTTCTATGAGAGAAAAATTCTCCCATTAGCTATGTCCAAAAATCTTTAGCTTTTCACATATTAAATCCTCAAAAATCATCCATGAGCTTGTGGGAATCTCTAAGGCCTTGTAAAAAGAACTTAGTGACATTATTCTAGCAAGCCTTAGAAGTCATTTTTCCAAGAACATCTCCGGAAGGTTGGCAGTGTATTTGTACCCCTCACATTGCAGAAATGAAAGGGAAGCCCTGGGCAGTTTGGGCCTTTGCTCGGGCTCACCCAGCTAGGAGGGTGTCGTCAAGCTCTTTCCCACTGGATAGACCACTCTTCCTCTGATGATTCTGACCCTTTTTCCTGAGATTCTGCGGATTGAGGGATGCCAGCTTCCTAGAGTTTGGTTATCGGGAGCCAACTACTCAGAATGGGCTTTCGAGGTGACTGAAATTTCCAATTTTAAAATCGTGAAAAGCGCTCATGGTCCTGCACAACGGGGAAACGCCCGTGCTGTTTCCTCTTCAACCCCACTTCAAATAAGGGTAAAGGAGAGAGTTTGTTTGGGGAGCTGCCTTCACATTGATGTCCTGATGACTTGGTTGTGGTCCCATCCGTTGCAAATGTCTGATTCCATCCAGAAGTCTTGTCATCCTCCTTGGCATAGGCACTAAGTGCGAGGCTTGACAGATTGCATTAGAAATATTCCTCTGAATCCTCTGAAACACCAGGAAGAAGCTCAAACATCCCACCGAAGAGAATTCTTTTCAAAGGAGGTGAAGTTCCGATAGAACTGATGAATGAAAAAACTGCTCAAGGGCTCGAGTGCCAAGCTCTGAAGATACACGTGGAGGAGCTGGACAGGGGCTGTTCTCAAGGAGCCACATTGATAGCTGGGTCAGATAACACATAAGAATGTGGAAGAGTTTGGCCGGAGGTCCTTGGAGAGACTTTAGGGGCAGCAGGAGGGAAGATGGCAAGGCACGACGATCCTTGGATGTCCTTTGTTTCATTGGGCGCACCTAACAAACAAACAAACAAGATTATGGGAAGAATTATCCTCTCCACTTTACAGAAAGGGAACCCGAGGCACGGAGACCATTAAGTGACCTGCCAAGCCCCACAGCCAGTATGTGAAGCGGAATCTGAACTCAGGCATCCTCAGACCTCCGAGCCTTCTGGCCCCAGTCTGATGGTCCATCCATTACACCTATGGTGTGTTATTTGTGTCATGGAGGCGCCAGGTCCTGTGTGCTTCTGCCTTGGAGCCTTCGTGCTTGGCTTGGCAAACATCCTCCTCTTGTCCACACACTGAGGAAGTAGAGCCCTGGATGCTTCATTTCCACGAGGGAGGAGGAGGCTTTGTCTCATTCTTCCCACAATCAATGGGAAAACATTTGTCAATTGTTTATAGTAGGAGCCTATGAAGTGTTTCTTCCCTTCTGTAAGTTCAGTCACTTTGATTTAATTCTCCTGTTGATGAAGTGAAAGCATTCACTGCACTCCGTTGGGAAGAATGGCCTGGCTGGCCCACCATGAGGGTCTGACGGATTCTCAGAACACGTGATCTCATTGATTCCGAGCCTTTTCTTGAAGCGGATCACCATGGTAACCAAGCACCGCCCGGAACTTGACGTTACCTAGACTCACAAAGCACTTGTAAATGAAGATACAGCGGTGGTGGGATCTGTTCCTTTCTGGAGGTCTTCAGCGCAGTTCCTGAATTATCTGTGGCTTGTGTGGAAATGACCATAAGCCAGCCTGCTCCCGTGCCTCAGCCAAGTCTTTTCTTGTCTTCGGGCCTCAGTTTCTCCATCTGTCAACAGGAAGTTGGACTAGTTCTTTCCGATGGTCCCTTCAGACCCAGAACGAACCAGGTAGTGGGGGCCCCGAGCTCTTCAGCAGAAGAAAGTTCACGGGTCAGTGAGAAGTAAGTACTGGCGATCCTTTGATGTTTGCCTACTTTAGCTAAAGCCTGGAATCCCCCCTTTTGGTGAGTCCTCATGTAAGGAGATTGGATCCCTGCTTAGGAGAAATGGCAACTAGTGCCTTCTGCTGTGCCTGGAACGTTGTGAAAGGACGTTCCCACAAGTTCCTCTTCTCATCGCACCTCTGGGTCTCATGAAGAGTGAGGAGGAAGATGAGGAGGGGGAAAGAAGCCCTGGAAAGCGAGCACACAATGGATTTTGGATAGAAGATGAGAATTCCAAAGCCAACGAATTGTTTCAGTGAGCTCAGAAGCTCTTGGAATGCCGGTGTGAGAGAGGCGGGAAGGGAGAAAGGTGGACCTCCAAAGGCAGGCTGAATCGTCTCCGCGGCACAGTTTGGATCTGGGCTTGAATTCCTCGTAAGCTCCTGAGTCTTTCCAGAGATGTGCAGAAAGCTTCCTTTGCTTCCAGCAGGTGTTAGAGATGAGCGCTCGCCACAGGCTCCCTCCTGACGTTTGAAGGCGCCCTCTTGGGGTCATTCCCAAGAGGGGGGAAGGGTGACCACTGCCAGGAGCCTGTCCCAAACTCTGCGGGTCCTTCTCTCCGCTTCAGCAGGCCCGGAGGCATGTTCTGCTTCTCCCGGTCAGGAAGTTCTCTTGTCAGCCCACCTAGCAATACGGGGCCATTTTCTGGATCCCCTGGTGTCGGCAGGCCTCTTGAGAGGATCACCAAGGGAAGGGGGAGCCCACTGGGTGAGGTTTCCTGAATTCCTTAGTCCTAAAGCGTCCTGGTCAGTCTCAGTGCCTCTAGGAGAGATTCTGCCACCTGGGACTAAGGGGGCTCTTTTAGGGAGGAAACTAGAGCTTGTCACCTAGCACGCAGGCAGCAGATTTTCCTCCCAGGAGTGCCATGGCAGTTGCCTGATCTGGTGGTGGTAGGTGGGTGGAGAGGAAGCAAAGGTCCTCTTGGGTGAGCAACCATTCCCAAATGCCTCTCCAGCTCCCACTGCATGGGGAAGTGCAAGGGGCCGGCCTCCATCATTGACATGTTTATGGGCATCAGCGCCTGGTGCAAAAGCTCCCTCCACCAAGGCTGAGCAGTAACTCTTCTGCTGCTTCAAGTCTTGGATGGAATACAGTATGTACTGTGCACTGTCAGACCATTGATTCACCAGCACTAAGATGAGAATTTATAACAAGCAAGAAGACAGACTAGTAATGAGAAACCGCTAGGAGGCCCAATGAAGAAAGTTTAATCCTAAATTACTTAAACAAGCTAATTGAAAATAAAAATGTGAGATAGATATCAGGAATGACATTGACACTGACTATAATAATTTCATCCATAGCCTAAACCAATGTAAATGAATTGCTAAAACACAAAGAGAACAAAAGAGCCCAGAGAGTGCCTTAGTTGGACAACATTTGACTTATTTGCTGAAGTCTCCCAAGAACCAGGTGAAAACAGAAAGAAAAAAAAGAAAAATGACAATAACAATAATAGCTAGCATTTGGACCACCTTTTTAGTCTTTTCAAAGTACTTTATAGAAATTTGCTTTCTTACTCTTTACAGCTGCCCTGGTGTGCATCGCTTCTATTTGCCACCTCTTATAGGGTCACAGTTTATAAAGTGTCTGAGGCCACATTTGAACTCAGAACTTCAAGTCTACTATGCTCTACCCTGAGCCATTTGTTGCAACAAACTCCTCCTCCATCAAGGACATTAGATTCCTCACACTGAAACCCTGATATCAGATCTGTGAGGGGCTATCAGAAAAGATCTAGAGTCACAATGATGAAAAAAGGTAGATAGAGGGGACCCAATCTAAATAGAAGAGATCTGTGATGGATGTGATATTATTGAGAAGCCACTGAGTGATTGGATTTTAAGGTGTCTCAAGGAATGGATAATATCAAAGCTAAGGCAAACATCTAGGGCTCTATTGATTAAAAGAACAGATGATTGAAAAAAAATCACCAATTGCCAACCTATTTGGCTACTTTCCCATCCATGCAAACTCTTTCGAAAGGTCGTTGCTACACAAAGCTCATTGAAGGTATTATTAATGCAGGGAAAAGGCAGACTTTTTCAGCATCGGGCAGTTTCTTCACTCTCTCTCAAGGGACAGAAAGATTCAGAGAATATAAGATGCCATTGTGTTCATTATTTGTTGATTGCCAACCCCCAAACCAGAACAACAATGAAAAATTTCCTCGATATAGGAGAACCCAACGCCTATTTAAGACTCTTTTACAACAAGATATTTCCCATCTATATCTGAAGGTCATTCAGGAGTCCTGGAAAAAACCCTGTTCAACGACCATCTGATAATAAACTCCGGGTCCATCACTTAAGAGACACTTATTATGGACTTGTTCTATGTAGTGGACATTTTGCTAAGCGCTGGGGATACGCAGAAAGGCAAAAGATTGTCCTTCACCTCAAGGAGCCCATAGTTTAATGGGAAAAGAGACCCCATGAAGAGAAGCTGAAAAGGGAGGCTGGAAGGGAGGATACCTGATGCTGAGTGAATTAGGGAGAGCTGAGGAAGTGGGGATTTCTGGGTTGGTGTGATCTTGCATGAACACTTGGTTGGGGTATTGGATCCAGTACTCACTTCTGGGTCGAGAGCCATGACGAGTGCTAGTGGCTCTGACACCTTATTAGTACTGTAACTGTTCTCTACTCAGAGCCTCCATTTCCTCATTTAGCAAATGGGGATTCTAATACTGGCGCTACCTCTAGCAAGGCTGTACATATATATATATATATATATATGTATATATATATATATACAATATATACAAATATACTTAGGAAACCTTAAAGAACTATGGAAATGCACTGATGGCTAATGATACTAGCTGATGTTTGTTAACACTTTACAAGTATTGCCTTGCTTTATTCTTTCAACCACCCTGGGAGATGTTACCCCCATTTTAGAGAGGAGGAATTTGAAGCAGAAATTAAGTGACTTGCTTAGGGTCACACAGCAAGTAAGTGACTGAAGTTGAATTTGAACTCAGGACTTCTTGACTCCTAGCCTAGCTCTCTATTCACTGTGCCACCTAGTGATTCAAAAAGCAAATAATGATCATTATGATTGTGTTTTCACCAGTCCAGACAATCAAATCTATCAATATTTTAGACCTCTATTCCTCTGGGCTGCTGCTCATCAGGGTCATCATATTCTGAGCTAAGTGGAATAGTTATCAGGTTAAATTTTAGTAGTGAGTGCTGTAACCAGCGAAAAGGCAGGTAAGCCTATGCTTGGTGTTCAGTAGGTGAACTCTGATTCTTTCTTTTTTGGTAACAATATCAATTTATTGATTAGGCTAGCATTTAACCAATAAGTTAATAGGTCAATGATCCTCTCAACGATCAAAGACCAGGAAGTTCCTTCACACTGGTTTGTAAATACAATTTGAGGGCTCAGTATTCAGTTCCTCCCTTGGACATCCCAAGACATCCTTAATTGATGAATAGTTAAAGGGGAAGTGGACTTAGAGACTCCAGCTTATCCCTCATTACTTCATCAGGACAGCGATGGGCCTTTGCCTAAATAAGGGAAATTCCAGGGAAACACGACTGACCCACTTACTTTCAATTGGATCAAATGAACTCTGATTCTTCTTGCCATCCTGAACTCGGTGGCCCAGGAAGCTAGAAGAGACTGTGTGTAGATCATGGCCAAAAGGAGAGTCTGTCTGCAGTATATTATGTCCTGTAAACTTGTCAGTAGTAATCATCATAAGCCTCACTTTTTGTCTTTAAGCTTTTTCAGGCAAAATCATCCAACCTGTGTTTTAATTCCATATTTGTTGTGTAGCTCTTTCCTGAATCTTGTCAAAGATCTTGTCAACGATCTACTTATCTATAGTATAATCTAAAGTATAATACACATTTCAATCAGTCAGTGAACAAACCTTTATTAAGTACCAACTGTGTGCCAGGTGGGCAGCTAAGTGGCATAATAGATGGTGTAAAGGACCTGGAGTCAAGAAGACTCCTTTCTGAGTTCAAATCTGGCCTTAGATATTTATTAGCTGTGTGACCCTGAGCAAGTAACCCTGTTTGCCTCAGCTCCTCATCTGTAAAATGAGCTGGAGAAGGAAATGGCAAACTACTCTAGTATTTCTGCCAAGAAAACCCCAAGTGGGGTCACAAAGATTGGGAAAGACTGGAACAACTAGACACATATTCCAGGCTCTGTGCTAAGTGCTGGGGTCATAAGGGAAGGTTAAAAAAACTGTCTCTTCCCTCAAGACATTCATGATACGATGAGGGAGAAAACATACAACGAAAGGACATACAAAGTTGGTACAAGTATGTAGTAACAAGTGAATAGATAGGATAACTGGAGACTATCAACAGAGGAAAGACATTGACATCAAGGGGGATTGGGAAAGGCTTCCCGAGAAGGTGGAATTTTAGCTGAGACTTAAAGGAAGCAAGGGAACCAAAAGGTAGAGATGAGGAGGTGGAACACTCCAGGCATGGGGGACAAACAGCCGGAGAAAATGTCTAGAGTCAGGAGATGGAGTGTTTTAAACAAGGAATAGCCAAGAGGTCAATGTGATTGGATTGTAGAGAAAGTAGAAAGGAGTGAAGTATAAGGAGATGGGAAAGTTGGGAAGGGCTGGCCAAATAGATGATTTTATATCTGATCCTGGAGGTAAACAGGAATCATTGGATTTTGAGTCATTGGGTGAGATGATCCAATTTGTGCTTTAGGAGTTCATTTTGACTCTTGAGTGTTGGAGTGGATTTGGTTGATTGGGAGGAAATTCTTGAGGCAGGCAGACCCATCAGCAGGCTGTAGTCTGAGGTGATAGGGTGCATTGGTGTGGTGTCAGTACCATAGAAGATGAAAGTGTTTAAAAGAGTGATATTGCAAAGGAGGAATGAAAAGAACTTTAGAATTGATTGGATGTGAGATGTATGAGAGAGTGAAGGATTAAGGATGATATCTAGGAGGTGAGCCTTGGTGCCTGAGATGAGGGTGGTTCTCTCAATAGTAATGGAAAAGTTCAGAAGAAGGAAGGATTTGGGCAGAAAGATAATAAGTTACGTTTGGATGCCAAGAAGAATAAGAATTGAAAAAAAGTCATTAGGTTAGGCAATGAAGATGCTATAGGTAACTCTGGAGAGGGCAGTTTCAGTCACAAGTGAGATTGGAAGCCATATTTCCAAGAGAATGAGAGGGAAGAGGATGGTGGCACCAATTGCGGGTGACCTTTTCTAGGTTACAAAAGGAAGAAAATATAGATGAGGATGATAACTGGCAGGGATGGATAGAGCAAACAAATTTGGTTTTTGAGGATAAGGGAGACATGAGCATGTTTGTAAACAATGGGGAAGTAGGCAGTAGACAGGGAGAGATTGAAGATAAGGAGAGAGTGGCGATGAAAGGGGGTAAATTTGGAGAAGCTTGGATGGAATGAGATCACCTGTGTACGTGTAAGGGTTTGTCTTGCCAAGGACAAGGTCCATCTCTTTATGTGAGACCAGGGTGAAGACACTGACTCTTCTTTCTCATTTTTCTTTTCTGGCTTATCTGCTTTGTTCCCCTTTGTATTCCTAGAGCTCAGCACAATGCCAGTGGAAGGTATACACTTAATAGATGCTTGTGGTTGACTTGACTTGGAAATCTTTGATATTCAGCCACTTTTTCTTCTATTCCTCTGCCCCTCACTTTCTGACTGCTGGATATTTTCTTCACTCAGCAACAGAAATAAAAACCTCACCTCCAAGGATTTCAGAAGACTTCCAAATCCTCAGTAACCTTTCTTTGTTCCTTCTGATGTATCATTTGTGAATCACCAAGAGTGGGTAGTGGTTGTTAGTATTGCTGTGTCTTGCTTGGAAGGCTCCCAGATGCATGCCTTGAGGAGATAGTCCAGAGCTCTTTGTTGGAAATTTCAGATGAATAATGAGCTTCCTTGGACTCTTTCACCAACTCTCCTTCCTCCTTTCTTTTTCCTCTCACTGCACACTTTTTGCCCTCAATAAGTCCACACCATCATTCCACGGGATGTAAGAAGCTGCTTCTTAACTTCATGGTCTAATCCCACCTTCTGTCATGAGAGTCTGGCACTTACAATGTAGTTCTAGATTTTCAGTGACCCTTCTTCCTTCCTTCCTTCCTTCCTTCCTTCCTTCCTTCCTTCCTTCCTTCCTTCCTTCCTTCCTTCCTTCCTTCCTTCCTTCCTTCCTTCCTTCCTTCCTTCCTTCCTTCCTTCCTTCCTTCCTTCCTTCCTTCCTTCCTTCCTTCCTTCCTTCCTTCCTTCCTTCCTTCCTTCCTTCCTTCCTTCCTTCCTTCCTTCCTTCCTTCCTTCCTTCCTTCCTTCCTTCCTTCCTTCCTTCCTTCCTTCCTTCCTTCCTTCCTTCCTTCCTTCCTTCCTTCCTTCCTTCCTTCCTTCCTTCCTTCCTTCCTTCCTTCCTTCCTTCCTTCCTTCCTTCCTTCCTTCCTTCCTTCCTTCCTTCCTTCCTTCCTTCCTTCCTTCCTTTTCTAGGTTACATTCTTTCACCCTCTGACTTCCAGACAACGTTCATTATGGGGAAGCTGTATGGCATAATGGAGTTAGTATATGTGGTAGTCAAGAGTTGGGCTTTGAGTTGGAGTGTTTAGATTCCACTTCAAGCCCTCCCTATCCAGACAGAGCGAGTCATTTAACCTGTATGAGCCCTGCTTTTCTCACCTGCAAAATGAAAGTAAATCCTGGGTTTTTTTTTTGAGGAAAGGACTCTGTAACTGTAAAGTCTGTTGGACATGGGAGCTCTCATTTCAACATATTTGCGAATGGCTAATGATTTCTTGGCTGATTTTGTTACTTAGCTAGAAACGTTATTTGATGGCTTTTGATCACTTGAATATAGAGAAAATACTTTAAAAGTCTGAATAGCTTTAAGTCATG
>NC_077227.1:754753063-754773063 GCF_027887165.1 Monodelphis domestica | reverse complement strand
CAGTTTATCCTTTGCTTATGAATGGTGTTTTTTTTCTCCTGGATCCCTGAAAGTTGTTCAGGGACATTACACCGCCCCTAATGGAGAAGTCCATTACGTTCGATTATACCACAGTGTATTAGTCTCTGTGTACAATATTCTCCTGGTTCTGCTCCTCTCACTCTGCATCACTTCCTGGAGGTTGTTCCAGTCTCCATGGAACTCCTCCACTTTATTATTCCTTTTAGCACAATAGTATTCCATCACTAACAGATACCACAGTTTGTTCAGCCATTCCCCAATTGATGGGCATCCCCTCGTTTTCCAGTTTTGGGCCACCACAAAGAGCGCAGCTATGAATATTTTTGTACAAGTCTTTGTGTCCATTATCTCTTTGGGGTACAGACCCAGCAGTGCTATGGCTGGGTCAAAGGGTAGATATTCTTTTGTCGCCCTTTGGGCATAGTTCCAAATTGCCCTCCAGAATGGTTGGATCAGTTCACAGCTCCACCAGCAATGAATTAATGTCCCTACTTTGCCACATCCCCTCCAGCATTCATTACTTTCCTTTGCTGTTATGTTAGCCAATCTGCTAGGTGTGAGGTGATACCTCAGAGTTGTTTTGATTTGCATCTCTCTGATTATAAGAGATGTAGAACACTTCTTCATGTGCTTGTTAATAGTTTTGATTTCTTTATCTGAGAACTGCCTATCCATTTCCCTTGCCCATTTATCAATTGGAGAATGGCTTGATTTTTTGTACAATTGATTTAGCTCATTATAAATATGAGTAATTAAACCTTTGTCAGAGGTTTCTATGAAGATTTTTTCCCAATTTGTTGTTTCCCTTCTGATTTTAGTTATATTGGTTTTGTTTGTACAAAAGCTTTTTAGTTTGATGTAGTCAAAATTATTTATTTTACATTTTGTGATTCTTTCTATATCTTGCTTGGTTTTAAAGCCTTTCCCCTCCCAAAGGTCTGACATGTATACTATTCTGTGTTTACCCAATTTACTTATGGTTTCCTTCTTTATGTTTAAGTCACTCACCCATTTTGAATTTATCTTGGTGTAGGGTGTGAGGTGTTGATCTATTCCTAGTCTCTCCCACACTGTCTTCCAATTTTCCCAGCAGTTTTTATCGAATAGTGGATTTTTGTCCCAAAAGCTGGGATCTTTGGGTTTATCGTATACTGTCTTGCTGAGGTCGTTTTCCCCCAGTCTATTCCACTGATCTTCCTTTCTGTTTCTTAGCCAGTACCAAATTGTTTTGATGACTGCTGCTTTGTAATATAGTTTGAGGTCTGGGACTGCAAGGCCCCCATCATATGTGTTTTTTTTCATTATTTCCCTGGATATCCTTGATCTTTTGTTCTTCCAAATGAACTTTGTTATGGTTTTTTCTATATCAGTGAAGAAGTATTTTGGTAGTTCAATGGGTATGGCACTAAATAGATAAATAAGTTTGGGTAGGATGGTCATTTTTATTATATTGGCTCGTCCTATCCATGAGCAGTTAATGTTTTTCCATTTGTTCAAGTCTAGTTTTAGTTGTGTGGCGAGTGTTTTGTAGTTGTGTTCATATAGTTCCTGTGTTTGTCTTGGGAGATAGATTCCTAGGTATTTTATTTTGTCTAAGGTGATTTTGAATGGGATTTCTCTTTCTAGTTCTTGCTGCTGAGCTGTGTTGGAGATATATAGAAAAGCTGATGATTTATGTGGGTTTATTTTGTATCCTGCAACTTTGCTAAAGTTGTTGATTATTTCAATTAGCTTTTTGGTTGAATCTCTAGGATTCTTTAAGTAGACCATCATGTCATCCGCAAAGAGTGATAACTTGGTCTCCTCCTTGCCTATTCTGATGCCTTCAATTTCTTTATCTTCTCTAATTGCTACTGCTAGTGTTTCTAGTACAATGTCAAATAGTAGAGGTGATAATGGGCATCCTTGTTTCACTCCTGATCTTATTGGGAATGCATCTAGTTTATCCCCATTGCAGATGATATTAGCTGTTGGTTTTAGATATATACTGTTTATTATTTTTAGGAATGACCCTTCTATTCCTATGCTTTCTAGTGTTTTTAATAGGAATGGGTGTTGTATTTTATCAAAGGCTTTTTCTGCATCTATTGAGATAATCATGTGGTTCTTGCTAGTTTGCTTGTTGATGTGGTCAATTATGTGGATGGTTTTCCTAATGTTGAACCAGCCCTGCATCCCTGGTATGAATCCTACTTGATCATGGTGAATGATCCTTCTGATCACTTGCTGGAGTCTTTTTGCTAGTATCCTATTTAAAATTTTTGCATCTATATTCATTAGGGAGATTGGTCTATAGTTTTCTTTCTCTGTTTTTGACCTGCCTGGTTTTGGAATCAGTACCATGTTTGTGTCGTAAAAGGAGTTTGGTAGAACTCCCTCTTTGCTTATTATGTCAAATAGTTTGTATAGTATTGGGGTTAACTGTTCTCTGAATGTTTGATAGAATTCACAGGTGAATCCATCAGGCCCTGGGGATTTTTTCTTAGGAAGTTCTTTGATGGCTTGATGGATTTCAATTTCTGATATGGGATTATTTAAGAATTCTATTTCCTCTTCTGTTAGTCTAGGCAGTTTGTATTTTTGTATATATTCATCCATTTCTCCTAAATTGGTGTATTTATTGCCATATAATTGGGCAAAGTAATTTCTAATGATTGCCTTAATTTCCTCCTCATTGGAGGTGCTGTCCCCCTTTTCATCTTTAATGCTGTGAATTTGCTTTTCTTCCTTCCTTTTTTTAATTAGATTGACCAGTACTTTGTCTATTTTGTTTGTTTTTTCAAAGTACCTGCTTCTTGTCTTATTTATTAAATCAATAGTTCTATCACTTTCGATTTTATTAATTTCTCCCTTAATTTTTAGGATTTCAAATTTGGTTTTCTGCTGGGGGTTTTTAATTTGATCGCTTTCGAGTTTTTTCAATTGCATTTCCAATTGATTGATCTCTGCTCTCCCTTGTTTGTTAATATGAGCTTTCAGGGATATGAATTTGCCTCTGATTACCGCTTTGGCTGCATCCCAAAAGGTTTGAAAGGATGTTTCGCCATTGTCATTTTCCTTGATGAAATTATTAATTGTTTCTATGATTAGTAGCTAGAAGGACCAACCCACCAAATCTGTGACTCCCCAAATGCTCCCTGCCCAACTACCTTGGCCATCTGCTTCTATTCGAATGTAAGCTCCTTGAGAGCAGGTTATCGGAGCACTTCTGTATTTCTCTCTCCAGTGAGAAGTACAGTTTCTGGCACAAAGGAATCATTTAATAATGCTTTTACATCTGTTCATTTATTCATTAATTCTTTCAGTCATACCTCTTCCTAGAGACGATCCTGTTACTTCTGTATTCAAAGGCTGTACTAACTCCTACTCCTACAAAAAGGTTGTTTGAAGAACTGCAATTCAGAAGGAGATGAAGATGATGGGAAAAACCAAGGACAGATACATATAAGGCTTTTTCTTCTTTTTTTAAGTTTTTTTTAATGTAGCACAAAAGAAAAGGTAGATCCTGTACTTGGAGTAGATGGAAAGATGATAATGGAAAGATGAGTGAAGGCAGAGATGTTTTATTTTGATTTTGCTTCCTTTTTCTCTTCTGTAAAAGTTAAAATTAAATGTGCAATAATAAAAATACTATATTTTAGGAGATTTATTAATGATCACTAGAAATAAGGGAATAAAAGGGATACAAATGTTTAAAAAACCACGTGCCCATGACTAATCAGCCATTTCAAAACCCCTGTGCTTACCATCCTTGCCTTCAAGCCCCAGAGAGGGAGTATGACTGCGCACTGAATATTTATTCCCTGTCTACAGGAAGTATGTAATGACAGGAAGTCAGTGGGCTCCCAGGAAATGTAGTTCTTTTTTAGGGTAACAGATTTTCAATTATATACTTCTTAGGAAAGGAATCTTCAGAGTGGACAGGACAGAGAGGAACAAAAGTGGTTAAGAGGGATTGGTACCCAGGATAAATATGGAAATAGAACAAGAAGCCATATTTTCCCTGATACACTTTCCCTGATACTACAGGCTTCAAATTTCAGGGCAGTGAGTTTGGTGTTAATTTCCAGGAAAATGATAGAATGGATTATTAAAAAGATGGTCTAGTAAAAAAGTGGGAAAGGAAATGATGATAGATGATTCCAAAGAGCTGCCATGATTTCACAAATTATAACAGGGGTATGAAACTGGACAAATGAGGGGATGCCATAGTCAGTTTGCCTAGATTTTCAAAAAGCATTACCTAAAGATTTACGTAATATGGTACTGAAAAATATGGAGAAATGTGAACTAGACAACAGTACACTTATGTGGATTGAGGATAACATTAATGTCCACACTCAAAAAAGCATCATTATATGAACTAATTGTGGTTTAAATTTTATTTTATTTTTCCAATTGCATGTAAAAACATTTTTAACATTTCTTTAAAAAAATTTAAGTTCCAACTTTTCTTTCTTATTATTCTCCTGCCCCGTCAATGAGCAATTTGATATTGGTTATGCATGTGCCACCATGTAAACATTTTACATATTAGTCATATTGTGAAAGAAAGCACAGATCAATTCCTCCCCCAAGTAGAATAAAAGTATGCTTCCATCTGAATTCAGACTCCATCAATTCTCTGGGGGTAAATAGCATTTCTCACTAAAAGTTCTTTGGAAAATAATCTTATATTATTTTGGAATACATGTGATGTTCAGGGTGTGAAGGTTACTGAGTGTTTTGGGGGGCTGGTTTCCATCTGTGATGTCCACTTGCCACCCCACACTCATTTGTGGTTCCAAGAAACTGTAGCATGCACAGTGACTATACTGTAGTAAAATCATCTCAGCTGACTGGTTAAGCCAGGTTGAGACATTTTAACATGTTTTTTTAATCTTTTTAATTCTTTTTATTTCATTTCCTTCTTTCCTGATGTCTTGTGGAATCATTAGGTTCTACTCTCCCAATTCTAGTTTTTCAGGAATTATTTACTTCAGTACTCTTTTGTACTTCCTTTTATATTTGTTCAATTCTACTTGTATCTCTTTTTTACTTGGCCAAATTCTTTTTAAGAAATTCTTTTCACTGGGTTTTTGTGCCTCTTTAATCATTTGACCTATTCTGTTTTTTAAGATATTAATTTATTCAGTGTTTTTGGTATCTCCTTTACTAAGCCACTGATGCTTTTCTGTGGTTTCTTGAATCATTTTCAATTCTTTCCCTAATTTTTCCTCTACTTCTCTCATTTGGTTTTTAAATTTTCCTTTGAGCTCTTCTAGGAATGCTTTTTGATCCTGAAACCAGTTCATATTTTCCTTCGAGGCTTTGCATGTTAATGTTTTGACTTTGTTGATTTCTTCTGAACTGATGTTTTGACTTCCTGGTCACCATAATAACTTTCTAAGGTCAGGTTCTTTTGTTGGTTGTTTGTTCAATTTCCAGCCCATTTCTTGACTTCAATTTTATTTTACAATTGAGTTTTACTCCTGCTATGAAGGAGTCACTGTTCCATGCTTCAGGTTTTTTCTGTTGCTCTTTTCAGAACTAGTTCTGAGGGTTTGTAAGTTTTCAGTTCTTTTAAGATGATATGATCTAAGGAGAGGAAAGGTCACTATCTTTGCCTGTATTCTGTTCTTTGAGTGGTTTCAAGCACTTTTTTAGAACCTAGAACTGTAACCATGATCTGCCCTCATGCTCTAGTGTACTAGTATTTCTCTTTGCCCTGGGACTGTGAAATGAAACTGCATATGGGCAATTCAACAAAGTCCGACAACCTGCCAGCAAAGAGTCCCCTATAATCTCCTTTTGATTAGTTGTCTGACCCATTTTAATGTCAGTGGGTTGAGAGCTCTAGAAGTCACCATTGCCATTTCAGTCTTGCTTAAGACCTGTTAGTGGCTTCTTGAGACATAGTCTGTGCTGGAGAGCACTCTATTCTCACCTCATTGAGATAGACCTTTTTTGCTAACCTTCTAAATTGTCTTTGGATGGAAAATTATTTCACTCTTTTATTGGATCTGGAGCACTAGATTTTGTTTTAAAGTATTATTTTAAAGTTGCTTGGGGGAAAACTTTGGAGAGCACAGGAAAGTCTCTGCCTTATTCCATCATCTTGTCTCTCCACCCCAGATTAAAATTTTAAATAGGGATTATTGGTTTAGCCATATTGGGAAGAGATCTCCAGTGGAACATGTCAGGAATCTATATTTGACCTAATGCAATATAATAGTTTTATTAATGACTCTGACATATATGTATATATACATATATATATATGAATTGTATGTTTGTTAGGTTAATTAATGATAAACAGCAAGGAGAGAGAATTCTGATATGCATCCTGTGATCTTGACAAGACAGAACTGTAGTCTAAATTTAAGAAATAGAAATAGATTAATATAAAAACAACTCATGTTAAAAATAACTTAAGAAAATACATAATAGACAATCCACAGATAACTAACAGTTCATCTGAAGAAAGATCGAGGGATTTTAATGGACTGATATTTAAATAAATCATCTGTGTGATATGGTCACCAAGCAATCTAATGCTACATTGGACTACACTGAGAAGCAGGATTCCAAGAATATAGTGGCAATAACTCTTCTGCATTCTGTACTATTCAGGCTACATTTCATATATTACATCCAGTTCTTGGTACCACACTTTAGGAAGACCATTGATAAACTGAAGATTGCCCAAGGAATAGCAAAGAGGATATAGAAGATTTTTGAGTTTCCAGATCTAAAGATCAGTGGAGGACCATGAGAAAGTTTGGTTTGGAAAGGAGAACACTCATGGAAGAAACTTTGTTCAAGGATTTGACGGGTTTCTAGGTGGAACAAAGATTAGAATTATTGTCACTCATGCCAGAGGGCAGCAATGGGTGATAGGAATGTTGAAGTAATTTTAGGCTTTATTTGAAGAGAAAAAATTGCTCTGCATAAGAGAAATTCCAAAGTAAAATGGCCCGACTGCCTTAGAAAGTAGTGAGGTTTCTAAGACAGCCAAATGTCTGTTACCTCTTGTTAGGTATTCTTTTGGAGCACATGGGTTGGACTACATGACCTCAGTGATCTCTTTTAAGCTTTGGTTCTACTATTAATCAATTGTACAATCCGCCAGCATTTATAAAGCATATACACATCCAGTATTTCCTAATCAATGGAGACAGAAAGAAGACAGTGAAATAATCCTCACCCATAAGAAGCTCACATTCAATTAGAGGAACTATTCTATGCATTATAATACATATGCCATTGATAAATGTAATGGAAGGCTAAGAACAGCATCCTGAGGTTTAGAATTCAAAGGCATAAGCATTCCTTTCTTCATCTTGAAAGCCATTTGAGACTACCTTGATACTTTAATCAAAAGAAAGAAATGAGTTACCCTCTTAAATTCTTAAAAGGTCCACATAATTATTAAAGAACATATCAAGAGGAAGAAGGAAATCTTAAGAGATGAACCATACAGATTGATGATACAGGAGCAACAAAGAAAAAGAGAAAACGTAGAGGTGAACTATGGTAGAGAAGGAAGAGCAAAAGGAGGTTCAGATGCTTAACATGCATTTCAGATAAGGATGCTGTGGATGAAATTCCAACTAAGGACCAATTAGACACACTTCTTCAAGGATTGAGGTAAATTCCAGGAAAAAAAATTCTGGTTTTTCCCCAATTAACCATCTGGTATTAACAGATACTATAACATCTTCTGCTCATGTATTTATCCAAAAAAGGTTTAATCTAAGATTTTACCTCCACTATAAAAGAGGTTAGATGAAGATAAACATATAATCAAATTATCATAGAAAAACAAAACTTTGCCTAAATGTTAGGAGTTTCCTTAGCTTGGGGTTCTGAGCTGCTTTACTTATACTGATTTTTTTCCTTCAATGGAACCTCTATAGCCTAGGAGAAGAGAGAACCCATGGACCCTTAAAGGGCCATTATATTGCTTAATAGACTCAACCAAAAATTAAAATAAAAAACCAAACAAGTTATTAACGGTGGCAGGGTATCTCCAGAGATAAAGAAGATAGGGAAGATACTAACTGAATTCTCCACAGGAACACTGTAAATTCTGTGTTTTACACACACACACACACACACACACACACACACTAATGGATACTTTTATGGGAAGAGATTCCAAAAGGTACAGTTTATAGGTTTCTTTTTATAGTTATAGCTTGTGAGTTCTATGAAGACAAAAAACTAATTGGATCAAAATATTTCATTGTCTCTAGGAAATATTCTAGTACTCAACACGCAGGAGCCCCTTGATAATTGTTTGTTGGATTTGGGGTGTCAAATACTGATGGGGTCATGGAAGGGACTGTTGAACACAGGAAATTACCCCATATTGTCCCCCTGGTGGAAAAGCCCACTTCGTGGCACAAATGGTGAATTCCTTAGATCAGAGACAAGGGGAAAAGAACAGCTCTTCATTTATGCAGAGTTTATATAACTTTCTGTGTCAAATTTGTTTCCCACAAAAAGTGTTTTTACTCATCTGGGAGCTGATTTGATGTGTTAGCGCCTACAGACCTCACCTAAATCAGGCGCCACCTCCTAACTCCCAAAGGATCCGTCTCCACAGATATGTTACCATTTCGTAAATGTCAGACTGCGAGTCTCATAATATTAGGCAATGGCTGGCACTCAGAGCCCCAGCAGGATGTCAGCAGTAGCAATGGATCTGATTGGGAGGTGGAGGAGGCTGAGGAAGCCTCTCCATTTGCACCTTGGGATTCACAGGCTGCTCATCCCAGTGCCAGGACTTTGTCCACATGGCTGCCCCTGCACTGGGTTTCTGTTCTACCAGTAACCCAGTTATTTCCACCCCAGGACCTATTGGGCTTGGACTAGTGACTCTCAAATCTTTAGTTTCTTTCCTTAGCTCTGATGACTGCTGCCCTAAGAGAGCCATTCAGAAGTTGCTGGGGTAGGGTTGAAGGAAGGTAGCAGTGGGCAGGCATCCGACCCAGGACTGTTTTCTTGTCAGGGAAAATATAAAAAGGCAAGAATTGCTGTGACAGCACCTAATCTTTCCTTGGAAACCTTCAATGATGGGCCCTTTGTTTGTATACCCTCTTCTTAACAGAGTTCTTTGCACAAAGCCAGGGTTAAATAAATGGCTTCTCTGCATTTCTTCATTCTTTAACTCAGAAAAAGCCAGTGTGTTGCATTCTTCTTTGGGCCAGCTCTGTTTTGGATTGTGTTCACTTAAGTCCTCAGGAGCCATGTACAAATTTGGGATCCGCTTTTTCCTCATCTGGCCTAAAAGGCATATTCCTTTACCCCAACTGCCTGATCCCTTCTCTGTGCTCTCTTTAACCCCTATTCCTCCTACCCTTGGTAGTCAACATTTTGTCCCAGTCTTCTTAATTCATCAGCCTTCCCAAGTCCTGGCTTGCCACCTTCTACCATATTCTTCAATTCTTCATTGTATCTCCATCATAGCACTCTAGCTATTCCATTCAGTCTCTGGGCTGCTGTTTGGAGGGCCTTCAGCACTTCCATTGCAACATATATCCCTAATGTCCAACTCTAGAACATGGAAAAATAATTAAACCAATTATTAATCAATCAACAAGGATTTGTCAAGGACCCCATCTCTGCCAGGCACTGTGCTAAGTGCTGGGGCTACAAAAAGAGGTAAAAGACAGACCCTTCCCTCAAGGACCTTATAATCTAATGAGGGTGATGACAAACAAACAACAGATGACATTACACCCCATGGTTGTGGAAAAGGAAGATCCAATTGATTACTCTACAATTCTAAGACATGCCAAATCCAACAAACATTTATTATTATGAAGCAAAGCAGTCCCCACCCTCAGGAGACTTACAATCTAAGAGGAAATAGAAAGAATTCTTGAGTTCATTCTTAAAAGAAACATCAAAATAAAAACTCTTCCTTCCTTTGACTATTTCAGATGGAAGTTAAGTGCAAGTATTGCTGACTTCTTCCTCCTTGTTTCTAAAGTCTACTTTTACTTATGTACCACAATTATGTGAGATAACATCTTCCACCTTTTCTCTCCCCCTCCACCCCTCCCAGTGTATTCCTTTTCCTCTCTCTTTTTTAAAATTATCACAACACAAAAAATATTCACTCTCAAGTTTTCTATCTTATTGGACTCCCTCAATAGCTCCCTGCATTAGGCTACTAAATATATATATATATATATATATATATATATAGTGTGTGTGTATGTGTGTGCCTTCTCCTCCTTCTAGAAGGTAAATACTTTATCTTTATTGATTCCTTTATGATTTTTTACCCACATTTACCTTTTTTCTGACTTTCTTCATTCCTGTGTTTGCATTTTAAAGTTTCTCCTCCTCAACTCTGGTCTTTTCACAGAAATACTTAAAAATTCTACATACTCTTAAAGGATCATTTCTTCTCCCTATATGGAGATACAGTACTCCATTCTGTTGAGCAAGTTATTCTTAGTTGAAAACATTTTTTTTTTAAATTTGGAATGTAATATCTTAAGCTCTCTGATTCTTTTTAGTGATGGACTTATGTGATCCTGACTGTGGATCTTTGCTTATTTGACTTCTTTCTGGCTGATTGCAGTATTTTTCCTTTGACCCAGTCCTAGATCTTGGCTTAATGTTCCAGGGAGTTTTTATTTTGAAGTTTCTTTTAAGAAGTGACTGAGGAATTCTTTCTATTTCTATTTCTACTTTGCCCTCTGGTTCTGAGAAATTAGGGCAGTTTTCTTTTATGATTTTTGAAATAATAGTTCTAAGCTTTTTTTGGTCATAGTTTCCAGGTAGTCCAATAATTCTTAGATATCTCTTTGAGCTGTTTTTCTGGTCCTTAATCAACCTTTGCTACCAGATAACATACTTCTGATTTAATCATTTGGCTTTGTTTTAGTACTTCTTCTTATCTTATGGAATCATTTATTTCTCATTCTTCCAGCCTTGCTTTATGAATTTGAGCTTTGTTCTGTACATTTCTTAAGTAGTATCTGGGCTTTGCATGATTCTGTTTGTATTCCTTTGGGTTTATCTCCTTTCTCCAGGACTGAGTGTTATGTTCTTGAAGGATTTCTAAGGTAGCTCAGACTGACTTTCTAAATGTTTTCAATGTACCCCCAAACTCTCTGATTCAGGACAAAGTTTTATGGTTGACCTTATCTGAACTCTGTAGGAAAATTACCTGATTTGGGGTCTCAGCAGTACTACTATGGCCTTGCCCCTGGCTGGAATTCCAGGTAACTATTGCTAGCTCCAGCTAGCTTTGTAGTTTCAGAAGATAGAACTGTAGGCTTTGCTCCATCTGAGCATCCTCCCCAGATTATTCCAGTGCAGAATTAAGGCTGGGCTGAGGGCTGGATCTGATCAGGGGGCACTGCTCTAAATAATTTTTCTTCTTGATTCTTGACAATCTGCAGCCTCAGGAAACATGGAACCTGAAAACTAGACCTGGGTTCTTAAAGAGTTGCCGATGGGTTATCTGTCCTTGTTGCCTGCATAGCATTGGACCCTTCCATCACAGGTTTGGGACTTCTTCATTCCCCAGTACACAGTTCTAGACCTTAATTTAATCTTCATGCTGGAAGGCTCCATCTGGAGATTTCCTGACTAAATCCATCTCCAGTATTTCTGTTTGTTTCTTAATTCCAGCTTGGACTGTAAAGGTGACTCGATATTTTTTCTTGCTTGATCATGCCTCAGTCTGGTGTGTCTTCTACATCTTTGTGGAAGGAGGATTGTTTCTTCCTACTCTACCATTTTCATTTGGTGAGCTCTTAGTAAATGACTTAAAGGTAATTATTTCTTTCATTTATGTATTCATTCTTTACTCCCCCTCAATCTCACACAAGGATGGTCACTTGCAGTTTCCTTAATTTGGAGATTTGTCTATTTGACCTTAACTTCCCATTATCCTAGTTTTCCCTGAGCTTCACTTCTTCTAAACTCCTTCTTTGTCATCACCACGACCTCTAGGCATTCTCTCTCTCATGATTTTCTTGGCCATCTCTTCTGTTCTAGCCTCATCCCCCTCTCTAAAGTTTTGACTCAATGGTTAACTAGTTTGACTTTACACTGTGGCTGCCTTTGAAGTGTCCTGCCTTCTTGTCCCGAGGTGGCTCATTTCTTTCCAAATCTCGATCCTGCTTATACTCATGTAAACACGTCTGTTTTCTCTCTGGCTATTCATGACCTACTGAATAGGGCAGGAGAAAGTCACTTAGCAACGCTATTCATTTTCTCTACAAATTCACATTATCTAGTTTCAATTTAGTCCTTGCTCCTGCTACATTAGCATCTTTTGGCTTATCCCTAATTAACTCTTTATAATTGACCCTACAGAATCCTTTTCAAACCTTCTCTTCTCTACTCAGGATACATAGGGGTTAGGTGATACCAGAGTGGATGAATCTTGACCTGGAATCAACCCTAATCAATCATTTGAACTGGAGCTCAAATTTGGACTCAGATATTTTACTAGCTATGTGACCTAGGCAAAGTATTTAACCTTTGCCGTCCTCAGTTTCCTCAACTGTAAAATAAAGCTAATAACAGTATTTACACCCTGAGGTTGTTAGGAGGATCAAATTTATGTCAATTCAGTCAAGATTTATTAAGTGCCACAATATGCCAGGTACTGTTATGAAGTGTTGGGGACACAAATAAAAAAATTCCAGGTCCTTCCCTCAAAGAGTTTACCATCTAATGGAGAGAGGCAACACACCAAAGGAAGTCCGAATATGGAGGGAAAGGGAAAGAAACAGAAGTCACCAAAGCAGGGGTATCTTGTTTTGTGAAGTTCAAATCATGAAGAGCTGCAGATGGAGAGTGGAGAGATACTATTTGTAAAGCACTTAGCACAGTGTCTGGCCCATAGCAGGTGCTTGGTCCTTGGGATCTAAGTAAGAGATTAGATTTCAATTTACCTTGTGCAGAACAAGGCTACCAAATCGAGCCTTTCCTAATGGAACTTTAAATCACATTCCCCACCATCCCATCTGCCCTCTCTAGCCCTCATTCTTTTTCTTTCTCTTATTAGGATAATAATAATGTGTAAGACCAGGAGCGTGCTTACACTTGTATCCTTAGGGCATAGCACCATGCCTAAAATATTATAAACTCTAAATAAATGCTTTTTGACATTCATTTGTTCATCTATGTGTACTCTTTGCACCTACCTTTATACTTTTTACTAATTTCTCTAATTCTAGCAATACGACTTCCATCCCTATCATTAGATTGAGTATCCCCTCTCTATGGAAGACAGGGAAAAATGAAGAAGTATCTCTGATGTGTCATGTTCTGTGCTAAGTGTTTGTACGAATATTATCTAATTTATTAAGTGATATGGATGAATTTTGATCATGGAAATGGATAATGTCAACAGAAAGTGTGAAGTCTTCTATGGGTGTAACTGAGGTGGAATAGCAGAATAAATCATGGGAGTTGAGTAGATTGGGGGTATGAGAGGTTATTGTGGTGGAACATCAACACACATGTTTAAGAGCAAGATTTTAGATGGAGAGGAAGAATGTGAACCAGTAATCAAATAATTAGGGAAAGAGGGAGAATGCTCCAGAACCTGATAAATAAATGCTGTCAGACTCTGGATTAGGTGGTTTACATGAATAAAACAAACCTCAAATGAGGAGAGGCTAAACAATGGTAATACCAGCAGTAGAGTATGGAAGTAGCATATGGCAATGGGGAGATGAGAGTTTCTGACTTTCTTTTGGGGGGCCAGTCTTTCCACAATTCAGAGAGCAAGTACTTTAAGTACAGGAAAATATAGCTAGGACTATGAAGTACCTTGGATAGTGGTATTGTACGATATTTGTAAAAATTAGAAAAGGTCAAAAATGAAGGAAACTTTGCTAAGTATAGGAGTTCCAGAAGGCACAGTAAAAGGTAAGCAAAGCTAAAGTGAGGCATGAGAGGTATATAATCAGTGTTTATTCTCTGGGCTTTTAGAGGTTAGCTTTAAACAACTCTCTTATGGGAAGGGTCACAAGGCTGTTGAATGGAGTCATAGGATGGTTGACTGAGGAATTGGGAATGTTCAGTTGTAGGGATAGTAGTCCTAATTTGCTTACAGTTCTCAGAGCTTTCGTATTAATAAGGGGAGGTGATATATGTGGTGTTATGAACAAGTAGTTCGAGACATCTAGTTGTAGTGGGCTTTTTTCAAAGTATCAGTTCCTATTCTTATTTGTTAACTCACTAGTTCTTTTACTTTCAATTTTATTAATTTCTCCTTTGATTTTTAGGATTTCCAATTGAGTTTTTATTTGGAGATTTTAAGTTTGTTAATTTGTTCTCCTTCTAGTTTTTTTTAGGTTGCATGCCCAATTCTTTGACCTCTCCCCTCTCTGATTTGTTGATATATGCACTCAGAGATATAAATTTTCCTCTGAGTACTGCTTTGGTTGCATCCTATAGTTTTGGTATGCTGTTTCCTCATTGTCATTCTCTTCAATGAGATCAGTAATTGTTTATTTAATTTGTTCTTTGACTTACCAGTTTTGAAGAATTAGATTATTAGTTTCCAATTAATTTTAAATTTGTAGTGGGCTCTTTTCAATCAGCATGACCCCAGGGAAGTAACTGGAAAATGGCTGAAAGACTTGGAGTTTGACTCTGAAAGGCAAAAGAGATGCTTAGGTAGTTTCTTGAGGGAATAGCATAGCCAAATGAAAGATTTTTTTAAAAATTGTTTTGATTCAAGATGAGGGAGACCTGGTTAAGTTTTCAGGTGGTCAAGGAGGTCAAATGGATGTGAAGAGACTGAAAAGAGAAAATGAAAGAAAATACTAGAGAAGATGAGCATCCCAAGAAAATGGGATGGGATGGGAGGAAGAACACAAATGGAAAGTCTGACCCTTGCAAGGAGTAAATCCCCTCCCTCCTCTTCATTTGAGTCAACAAAAAAGACGGGACACAGGTATAATGAGGTGGGCATCTGAGAAGTGGAGGAAGAGAGAAGTGAAAGCCCATAATACATAGTTTCAGTTTTCTCATTAAATAGGAGGCTTGGGCTTCTACTGAGAGGGAAGGGGAAGAGAGAAGAAAAGGCTCATAATATTGTATTGGTCACTGTGGAGCTTTCTATGGAGGAATAATCACAAAAGAATAACAGCTTTGCTATATAGCACTGAGATTGCAGGTGAGGTTACATAGCACAAATTTGTTCTGTCCTCAGGCACAATGGTTTGAAACATTTCCCAACACTTTTCAGTGGAAAGAGATCTGGATCTGGGGATCCATGGCCCTGGGTTTGAATTTCCTTTCATTGTTTATTACCTGAGTGACCTTGGACAAGTCACTTAAAGTGTCCAGGCTTGTTTGTTTGTCTCTTAAAATGAAGGAGTAAGATTAGGTAGCCTCTAAGATACTTTCTGACTCAAAATCTAGAGGTCTTTAAGTCAATGAATGGGAAATATAATGCTGGGACAAATTTAATCCATAGCTGGAATTTGGGAAAAACTCACTAGTAATATGGTAAGGGGCAATGGAGTCAAGTATATATGGTTGAATTGATCAATAATAGGAACATGACTATGAAAGAAGGAGATTAAGGACAGGGCAAGGGTAGTGGAAGGGGACAAAAGAGAGAAGGGATCTCAGTGAAGAAACATTGGATCTTGGCTTCTAGGATAGGTATTCAGACTCCAAGATGAGTGCCCTGACAGCTACAGGATACCACCTTTCTTTGGATCTTTGCCAACTCTTCGTACTACTGTTGAATGCAGCCAACATAGGAGGAGTACCAAAGTTACCAAGAGAACTCTAGCCATCATGGATGAGGGTTGAATTCAAATATTTTATTTCTGTAAAGGCTAAGGGAAGCTCTCAGGGTCTGAGAGAAATGGAAATTTTTTTGTATAATTACTTCCCACTGCAGAAGTCTTAGGAAATGAAGCAATGAGTCACACCAGTCTCTTAAAAAAAATCAGATAATTCCTCCTTCTGGGTGTTAGAGTTAATGGATCTGGATGGTCTGCTCTGCTTCATTGACTCTGGAATGGAACATGTAAGCATAAACTGTTATGTAAATGGTAATTATTCATAGATAATAGTGTGTCTGATCTGGAGGGATCCTAGAAGGCTTGAGATGTCAGAGGTAGGAAGGATCTAGTAGATAATCTTAACTTATTTTATAAAGAAGGAAAGTGAGGCCTGGAGATGGAACTGGAAGGTAATGTTAGTACCAGTGGAAGGACCATGAATTCTGTCCTCTGTCCAACACACTATCCATTGCACCGCATCGATACCTGTGAGAAGAGATCAAAATGACTCTTAATGACCACATTCAGTTTTAAAATAACCAGAAATGTCCTTCTGGGAAGGCCATTTCATCTGGGTCATAAAGTGATGTCTTTCCTGAAGAAACAGCAATTGAGAACAGTCCTTCAGTCAAAGCAATTACTTGGGCTGGGATCAGGTCAGAGAGAGCTGCTGTATAGTTCTTGGAGGGTGAAATTTAGAGTCAAAAAGCCTAGATTCAAATCTTCACTTTCCTTTGTACTACCAAGGTAACTCTGGGAAAATCCTGTCCCCTCTCTGGGCCTCATCATCTTTATTTGTAAAATGAAGGAGGTGGACTGACTGACCATCGGGCTCTAAACCTTAGAGAGGATTTAGATCACTCCAGTTGTAAGTATGATACCTTTCTGTCACATCCAGATTTCTAGGACCCCTCAGAGAAGACAATATTGAACACAGTTGGGAAGATCCCATTTTTCTCTAAGCCTTCCCCAGTGACTCAGAATTAATCATGTGGCATCAGAGCAACAGGAAATTAAATTCAAATGGAAAATAAGGTCATATAGCATTCCAGCTCCTACCTCTGGGCTTTTTGCCCATGCCTTGTACACATTTCCTCTTCTCTTCTAACTTTTAGAATCCCTACTTTTTTCAAATTTCAATCCTAATTTCACATGCCAAATAAGGTTTTTTCTAATCTCCTCTCACTCCAGAAGATGCTTTGTTCCTCCTGGAGCAAAAAAGGTTATTTTGTATTCAATTATTATATCTGCTTATGATCATAGATTCTGAGCTGGAAGAGACCTTAGAGGACATCTTGTCCAGCTTTTTAATTTTTTAGATGAAGAATTCTGATCTAGAGAGGAAACTTATCCAAGAGTTCACAAATCATAAATGACATATTTGGGATCTGAACTAAAGTTCTGTGTTTCCAAATCCATTTTTCTTTGCATTATATTTTGTAAATGGATATATTTTCCTCTCCTCCCCACAAAAATTTCAAGACACTTGAGGGCAGGAAGTACTTTCTTTTATTTCCTTCGTTTGACCAGTGCTTAGCCCTGGATAAAAGAGTAAGCAAAAAGGACCTCAGCTTATTTTCTATTGGAGGAAGCAATGTATTATGCATGGGAGGGAAGAAGGGAGGGAGGGAAAAAGGGAGGGAGGGAAAAAGGGAGGGAGGGAAGAAGGAAGGAAGGAAGGAAGGAAGGAAGAAAGAAAGAAAGAAAGAAAGAAAGAAAGAAAGAAAGAAAGAAAGAAAGAAAGAAAGAAAGAAAGAAAGAAAGAAAGAAAGAAAGAAAGAAAGAAAGAAAGAAAGAAAGAAAGAAAGAAAGAAAGAAGAAAGAGAGAAAGAGAGAAAGAGAGAAAGAGAGAAAGAGAGAAAGAGAGAAAGAGAGAAAGAGAGAAAGAGAGAAAGAAAGAAAGAAAGAAAGAAAGAAAGGAAGGAAGGAAGGAAGGAAGGAAGGAAGGAAGGAAGGAAGGAAGAAAGAGAGAAAGAGAGGAAAGAGAGAAAGAGAGAAAGAGAAGAGAGAAAGAGAGAAGAGAGAAAGAGAGAAAGAGAGAAAGAGAGAAAGAAAGAAAGAAAGAAAGAAAGAAAGAAAGAAAGAAAGAAAGAAGAAAGAAAGAAAGAAAGAAAGAAAGAAAGAAAGAAAGAAAGAAAGAAAGAAAGAAAGAAAGAAAGAAGAAAGGAAGGAAGGAAGGAAGGAAGGAAGGAAGGAAGGAAGGAAGGAACTAGGAATTGTAAGAGGTATACATAGGTGAAGACAGGTATTGGTGGCATCCAGTACAAGGGCCAGAGATGGGAGGTGGATCACTGAGAGAGAACAAACAAATAGACAATATAATTTAACTATAGAATTGGTGAAAGGAGAAACATGTAAAAAGACTGGAAAGGCAGGAAAGAACTAGGTGGTAAATGGCTTGAAGTGCTGAACAGGGAAGTTTCTATTATATCCCAGGTCACTAGTAGCCAATAGAATTGGTTGAATCAGTGGAGGTCATATGGTCATACTTGTGCTTTAGGAAAATTGGTTTGGCTGCTGTGTAGAAGATGGACCCCAGTGGGGCTCTCCCCACCGTAGTTCAAGGAAGAGAGGTGAATTGGAAGGTTATTATAGTCCAGGTAAAAAGTGATGGGAAACCGAGCTAGGGAGGGGACTTTATGAGAGAGGAAAAGGGGATATTCAGAAGAGATATGGAGGACAATGACAAATGACAAAATGGGGGAACTGGTTAGATTGTAGAAGGAGAAAGATGGAGGTTTGCCTAAGCAGCAAACCAGGCAATTGATGGTACTCTGGACAAATATAGGAAAAATGGCAAGATGGATGGTTTTTGGAGGAAAGCTAATGAAATCAAAATTAAGCAGGATGCATGCTGCCACCCCCTTCCAAGACCACAACCACTGAAGCATCTCGGGGAGCATCGCTTTTGAGCCCTCAAAGTTATGCAGGTTCTGAGTCAGTTCATCCATTGGCTAAGTTAGTAGAACAGGAAAAAGTGCATTTGCAGGTTTATGCTCTCCTAGCTCCCTGGGTTGCCATAACAGTATGCTGCAGCAATCTAGGGAAGTAAAGGGGTATCAGAAACATGGTGAATGACCAAACCCAGGAGCCTCAGGGACTCAGAAGTGTGTTGGCTCAGCATCGGACCTGTGAAGCACTCGAGTGTTGCAAATGCACTTTCTCCGGATGGGAAATACAGCTGGGAGGAAATGTGCAGCAGCAGTTGCCTGGCAGAGGAGAGCCTGCCTCTTTTTTCTTGGGCACAGGTAGAAGCTTCCAGACTCTGTTAATTCCCATCTCTCATTCTTAACAGTCCATCCCTTACGGAAGACAGTTCCTTCCACCTGGCATATTACAAAGGCTCCCACTTCCCTGGGCTAGCACCATTCTTTCCAAGCACTCAGCACACCCTAATTCCCAGGGAGGTCATTCCCCAGGATAATATGCTATTCCTCCTCCTTCCTCATCCCAGAAGTACTCTTTTCTGCACACTCTCTGGCTTTCTATTAATGTGCAGGTTGCATGCCACCAGGAGAATGTAAACTCCTTGATATTTCATTTTTTTCTTTGCGTTCCTAGCATGTGACATGGTTCCTGGAACTCAGAAGTCATTCTACCCATGTTTCTTGAAATATCGTTAAATTAAGGCAAGCAGCATTCACTGCTCCTTAGTGCAAAGCCTCTTTCTTAATAGAAGGTGACTCTTTGGGATCATGGAAATAGCTGGTGTCCCCTGAGTATTTGAAAACTCCATTTGTTTCCTTTTGTAAATCTAATTTTTACTTTTAAAAATGAGCTGAAGTATTTCCCCCCTTCCTTCCCTATACCAAATTGATTTGAAGAAAATAAAAATGAAAACAAACCCTTGTAACAAGTATGTATTATCCAGCAAAACCATTTCCTTCATTTGGTAATGCATCCCCACGTCCCCAAATATTTGCCTCTTTCTGCACCTTGAGTCCTTCACCTCTTTGACACAAGCTAGAGAACCTGGGGTCCTTACCCTGAGAAATGGCTATTGAGATTGTTAGGTCATTTTTTCAAGCAAATCAGACACTTGGAGATCTTGGAAATGGAACCTTCCTTGAATAAATTTTATTGTAAAACTCATTGAAAAAAAGAAAAAGAATTCTACTTTAAGGTTATCCTCTGAATATTGGGGAATAAAGAAGAAAGGGAAACAAAGGAGGGGAAAAAGGAGACCCCTGGCCAAGGTGCTAATTTAAG